>NW_003303746.1:2182808-2188531 GCF_000142945.1 Phytophthora infestans T30-4
GCGCTGCTCGTTCCTAACGCGACCTGGCCGCACAAATGCTAGAAATAAAACAAAGATTTTAATGCCGCCTTTACTCTCAATGCCATTTACTATTATTAATGTCTATGCTGTATTCAAGTATATAAAAACCAGTACAGAGCTGATCTATTGATTGTGTTTTAAAATGACCAGGCGTGAGCAGAAGGCTTAAGCGTGGTAATGTGCTGGTAAAAAAAAAAATTAACATGTTAAATTCGAAATAAAAATTAAAAATTTCATTTAACTACCCCGGTGTGTCAGCTAATGGAAGTGTTAGTTTAAAAGGCAATTGAATAAAAAATATATATTAATCTCCACCGTAAAAGTGATACCCAGAGGTGCAATTAAGAAAGCATATTGAATTATATTGTTTTCGTCAGTTCCCTATTCCTTATATTCTAGCTGTAATGGAGCCGTATAGTAGAGAAGGGTGCCCTTCCCCAGATTAAAGCACGAAGTATTCATTTACATGATTGGATCTGTCTGCCAATATTCACGTAGCTTACGTTCGCATTTTTACTGAGGCGTAAATAAATTTAGAGGGCTCGGATTGACCTATTATGAATGCTGCGCTTACTCATCTCAGTAGCGCACCATTTCAGGACGTTTCGGCACGCCATATCATAAAATCTTCGACCTCCGACAATCTCCGACCTGTACCAAAAGGGTGACACATCTAAGTCAGTAGTTCTTCAAACAAATATATTAAGTTTCTTTTTTTAACTGTGGGCCACATCGAAAATATATTCACAAAAACAAGAAGAGCGGGGGAAGTAGAGGTGGCGGAAGGGTGGCGGCAGGGCGGTGGCAGAGCGGCAGCAGGACGGCGGCAGAGCGGTGCACAGAAAGTAGTGACAGGGCGGTGCACAGAAGGTGGTGGTAGGGCGATGCACAGAAGGTGGTGGTAGGGCGGTGCACAGGAGGCAGTGAGCTGGCGGTGCCCGGCGTGCTTCAAGTATTAAAATTGCAATACATGTACACTAAACTGACGCTTGCTGTCAACCGGTACTGACAAGAGATACTAGCGCCCTGCTTTTAGGTGGAGCCGTCCCGGACGGCGTGCGATCAATTCTAAGCCCAGCCTGGTTTATCTGGGAGAACAATTGTATGCTTATTACATAAGCACATCGCATACCGCTTACCACCCACCGCTGATTTCACGTTTGCATCCGTGTAGCGCCCCTTATCTGCTTTTCAGCGGACCCTTAGTATGCATCCAGTCGCTCGCCACTCTCTTCCAAACGCCCGCCACCTGCCTCCTTGAGTGCTTGCTACCGCGGCCGCTTACCGTTTCCAAAATAAAAAGATGAGTGAATGGGTGAGACGCGTTCACTTAGGTTTCCATTACGATATTCAGACCTGTATACAATTTATACTTTCTATCACCGTAGAATAATGTCCGTTTATCTACCCAACGCCAATCCAACAGGAAGATTTGATAATCCATACCCGTACAAAAAGCACATATGCGAAGTCTGACGCGGCAGCCTAGTTTGCTGGATATTAGATCCTGTGAAACATCTTTTTGTAACGGACCCACTTTAAGCCCACTACTTCAGCTTACACGTAGGCGCACGTGTATGAGGAAGCGTAAGATGCGTTTCACTTAGAATAACTAAACTTGTGTCCGAAGGTGCACTTGAATAGGAAAGCAAAGCCGATTTCCGGTAAAATGAGAACTGTTTAATTGTTTGTTTGGATTTTCTTCTAATCTAGTAATCTAAATGAAAGGTATTTATCAACGAATGGTTGACAGAATCCTATTATCCTAATTAATTGAGGAAATTGACTTTCAACCAATGAAGGCCTTGAATGAACAATCTACCAAATGTACCCATTAGTAAATCTGACATTAATTTGGAAAACCTCTTTCGTAACCAAGTGGCTATGTGTAGCCACTTTCGTGTAACCTTGTTACACTTATTCTGTACAACGCAGAATATTGGGCTAGAAGGATTGGCAAAATGCTAAAAAAATGTACGGATTCATCCGGACAGATGCCACGCGAAGAAAGATATACATCGATGATGACACCATGGGTGCATACTAAGCTCCCTTAAGGCCAGTCCGGCTATACGCTGCGTTACGGCCTCGCGTTGCCCTACCAAGCTCCACCCGTCATCTGTGATGCAGGTAAATACTTTTTTTCTGTCTAGGTCACATCGGCGCTCTGAAAAAAAAAGCTTGGAAGATCGGGTAGTTGATAATAGACCGTCTGAAAAGCTTTATAGTTGATGCAGCTCGAACTTCAATGTCACCTATTGCAGTGAGTTGCGGTAGCTTGTGAAAAGTTTGCACTTCAGTCAGTCGATGAATGCGCTGTGTCTACTAGAAGCGAAAAAGTTGTTCAACGCACGCATTTTGCGAATGAAACCCGCAATTAGCGTTAAAATGGGTTACCTACGGGTCCGGTCTTTTTCGGGTCCGCAGTGCAGCTACGATACTGTCGGTCTGGTCTCCATCGGGTCTCCTTTCAGCGTCACTAATACAATCACGAAGATATTAAAATTGTCTGCAAACACAAACCAAATCATTATTAGTTGCAATCTTGGGGATGAGTTGAGGGCCGACACAACCTCGTGCTTGTCAAGTTGAACGAGTGGTTGCCACGCATCGTAACGATGAATGGTGCGCCGTTGTTCGGCAGATATTCACAGGATTTAGCGAGCAGTCTCCATCTTCCTAACAGTCAATACGATGGCAGAGACCCCAGCGATCGAGTCGGGGCCACCCGACCCTCCACCAGCTCCGCAGCATGCTCAACGCTCGGCCCAATTTGCTACGGTTGTTTTCATTGACGGCTTTCAGCTCACACGGGCGCGCATTTCACGGCGAAAGGCTACCTACCGCTGCAGCAGCTATCGGCGGACGGGCTGCCGAGCTAAAGCTGAACGGACGCCACTACAGGATGCGTACACCGTCCTTGTCGAGCACACCTGCCAGCTTTGGGTTGCATTCGCTGCACAAGAGGCCAACGTCATCGAGGAGATGAAGCGTCGAATTGACGCTCTTGCAATTTCGGAGCTGTCGAGTACTGCTCGTCACGTGTGGGATATTGTCAGTCAAGAGCTCTACACTGAAGCAGAGCCTGGCCGTGCTGTCGTCGGTCTCACGCGAAAGCAGGTGATCACTCGTGTGTTTAATACAAGGCGCAATCACTACGGCGGAGAAGTGCATGGGCGTCTGGAGATACCGCCACTGTCACTGGTGAAGAACTCAACTCTTCGTTTTTTTCAGTTCCATCACATCTACTACGAAGACATGCAGCGAAACCCAAACCAGCCGCAGAGAATTATCGGGTGGGCTCATCCCGAGTTAATCCGTCTGCTAATGTACGCTGGCACAACGATCTTCGTGGACGCAACATTCCGTTGCGTCCCATCGCAGTTTCGGCAATGCGTGGTTATCATGGTACTCGACCAGGCAACTGGGCTCTATGTCCCTATTTTCTACATCCTCTGCACGTCGAAACACAAGATACGTATTGGAATATCTTCAACTTCATCGTTGAATGCACCGACGAGAAGATTCGACCGGCGGCGATAGTATGCGATTTTGAGGCTGCTCTTATCAATGCTGTTGCTGTGCAATTTCCAGAAGCACAGCGCATCGGCTGCTTTTTTCACTTCAAGCAGGCGGTGAGGCGAAAGATGAAGAAGCTGGCGATTCCTGAGGCTCAAATTCGAATTGCTATGCAACCTGGTGTTCTTGATATGCTTACCGTTATCAAACGGAAGCATATCAAGACGAAGGGTGTGCGCTTTGTTCAGCAGAGTATTCGGGAGAAGTGCGATGAAGCTGGCATCGTCTACTCTGCAACTAAGTGGGAACCAATCTGGCGTTATTTTGCCAAGGTGTGGATCAAAAAATACGGTCCTGAAGTTTGGAACGTCCATGGACTTGATCGTGGCCTGGTGAACCGGACTAATAATCCGTTAGAACGTTTTAATCGGGAGATGAACGGGGCATTCAGCGCACCACACCCCACGTTACCTGTTTTCGTAAGCACAATTGAGCGGCTAGCACGTGGACATGTACAGCGCCGCCTGGACACTCCCTCACGAGCACGCAAGCGCCCCCGCTACGACGTTCAATTGCCACGTGCAGTTGAATTTGAATCGACGGACGAGTCTGACGCTGCTGAGGAAGGTGCCAACGACAGCGACGAAAATGCCCACGAGTTTCCGTTCGAATACGAGGGTGACGACGCGAGTGATTCTGCAGTAGTGTAGGCTGGGGCATTGCAACAGGTGTTTCACGAGGACTCACCTGCAGTAGGAAGTAGGTTAGATATGATACGTGTCTGGGCTGCTAGGAAGGTTTCCTCGTTTTGTTCCGAGCCTAGCAGCAAATAAAAAGCAGCAATCCTTTGAATTCACTGTCGGTCTGGTCTCGCAAATTGGTCTCGAGACCCGATCGAGACCAGACCTGTAGGTGACCCAGTTTAAATTCTTCCAAACCCGCGCCCTCGGGGAAAGCACCTCCTTCCGTTACAACCGTTCTCTTCTTGATACCGGAATTAACGTGTCTTCTGCAACCGTGTAAAAAGTACCTTTCAAGTCAAAACCGTAAGAACGGCGGAAGGCGTAAAATCTCGCACATGATACTCAAGCAATAGCGCGCTTTAACTAAGATGCTGTTTTGATGCCAAACTGGTTAATTTTGTTGGTGCTGCAGACTTTCTACGGGCCACTGGTTGCAAAAAATTGATCGGTTGCAAAAATACCGTTAATTCCGGTAATCAGCTAAGCCTTCGGGTCCTTCGCGTACCCATTGCGCACGTTCTCTTTCAAGCCGATCCCGTAACAAATACTGGGAGTAAGAAGGCATAGTACAATCGATCTGCAGAGTTGAATCAAATGAACGCGATACTTTTCTTGAAGCTGGAGTCGTATCCGAGATCGTAAACGTGCCATCTTCGATACATCCAGGCCGTAGCGCAACTATAGTTGCTCATATAGCAGTGCGGCCACGTCTTTCGAGCTATGTCCGTCGTTTTTTAATTATGCAATTAGAGCAAGCTTGCGAGGATTCCACTCGCGATCTATGAAAGTGACTATTACTACAAAAATAGATCCGGGCTAAACTTAGTCATATCCGCAACTCCGGCTATCCAGGAAGGACGCGTGGATACAACGTTAAATAAGGCGGTCGAAACGAGTGTTTAATTCCAGTGGCTTTCTGTGGTTGTGGATCAGTTCGAAATTCCCCCTTTTGTGTGGAACGCAGTATAGGCAGACAGAAGCGCGGGGCCAGCGACGCGTCTGAGGAATCTGCGTACGACCTCATGGACGACGATAACAATGTCGTTGCTAAATCAAACCCAAGGACACAGCAGCCTCCCTATTCGTCGCGTGCACTTCATGTCACGTGTCCAAGTCTTCTGGATAAAATGTTTGCATCGGTCACCGAATATGATTCTTATTTTGCTACGTATTGCGAAAGGACATTTCAGGTATAGTGTTGGTTCGGAGGATATCGGATTAGGTATCGAAACTAGTTCTGATATTATTAGTGAGTTTGGAGGAGTGAAAAACTCCTCAGAATTGGAAAGCTAAATTTAGATGAACCCATGCTACGATATGCAATATACAACAACTACAACGATCCCTCCTTGTGCTCTTCGTCGAGCTCTCGGCTCCACCCGCCCTCTGTTCAGCACAGCCACCGCCAAAAAACGGTCGTCTTTGCTCTATCATGCCTGG
>NW_003303746.1:2188631-2244384 GCF_000142945.1 Phytophthora infestans T30-4
TCATAACACCCGTGACAATAGCGCCAGTGGCGGGCCTGCATTTCATCGATAACTTTAGCAAGCTGCTCCGCAATGTATTCACCAGTGTGGCGAGCTATTCCGGTTGGTACTGATGCCCAAAACAGGGATTTCATTCCAAGTGACACTACCATAAAGTTTATGTTGCTCGATCCGTTTGTGTCCGTCCAAGCGTCTGTCACCACCGTCACTATTCGATGCTGCTTGATTTTATCAATGCCCATTTTGCGGTATTCTTCACGAGCCCGCTCTAACAAAGGCCCAACTAACTTATGGCGTGATGGGAACTTTACCCCTGGGTTTAGGTACAAAAATACCGCTCGAAACTTGCCAGCCTCAACCAAAAGAAAGGGGAGCGAGCACACGTAGAACATCATGGCTAACGCCATTTCAAACTTGACTTGGTCGTAAGGAGTCGTCGCTCGCCTCGCATCTAAGATTATGCTGCTACGCCTTCCCAGACCTCCCGTAGAAGCTCCGCTACACCTCCGCAGCGCTTCAACCAGTGACGACTACGTATCTTCGTCGCTCACCTCGTATCCAAGCCCATGCATCTACACCGTCACGTGGTTTGCGACAGTCCGGTTTACAGCTCAGGCTCTCGCAGCACCGAGTATCTAGCTCTCCACGCACAACGGCGCGCCAAAACCAGGACGTCCACGAGGGCTTGTAAGGCAGCATTTTTGCATCTTATCGCCTGGCGCACATCCCCATGCCGAGTGCATTTAGTGTGAACTGTCGTTACGAAACTGTCAACCCCAGCGGAATTTGATATCGCATCTCTCTAGATGCGAACTTGTTCCACCTGGAGGTATTGCCAGCAGCCACCACATGAGCACGTGGCTGTAGTACACAGTACTGAAACTGCATCAGGAGCTGTGCCGTATTCAGTATTGGGCCAAGCCTGGCCCAGCATGGGTCTCGGTACCTGGAGAGTGTGAGACGCTTCTTGGGCGAGGAGTAGATGGTATCCTTGCCAATCGCGGCTGAAGTCGAACTGGTGCCGCCAGAAATCACTCGAGGTTGGGGGATACCCCTTTCTGGCAACTTCAACAAGAGGTTGGAGGAAAATCCGAGGACTTCCGAGGAGCTCGGATTGTTATTAACGTTTATAACGAAAATAGTACTACAGACTCCGAACCATCACTATTCAGGTACAAACCGGGTAAACGTAGGGCTGGTTTTGATCTTGTGTTTCATCGGGAAATTTTTTTGTGGCTTAGTTTAATTTCAGAGGATGTCTGCACATATAGTTTAGAAATCATTCATAGTTTAAATTCAGTCATTCGATTCTGAGACACAGTGAATAGTCAGAGTTGGATATGTTGGTGCGTTTTTGGCTATTTGTCTCACAGAAAAAAATTAACTCGATGAGTATTTGGTCAAATTGCTGTGTGAGTTGGACTTTCCTCTCTCGTGATGTACTGTACACGTTCGATGCACATGTGCCACTGCCACTGGTGACAGAAACCGAATTTGGGCGCCTTTTGAGGAGATGAGGCGAGATACTTTGCTTCGTATGTTGGCCTATAATGTCTCTTCAAACACAACATATTTAGGGCCTCTTTGGATCTAAGCAAAACCCCAAGCAGTAGCTCAGAATTTTGAAATAACTGAAAAGGCGGGATTACAGTAAATGAATAACTGAGGATTCTGTCACCAGTGGTACATGTTACATATACATCACGAGAGAGCAAAGTCCAACTCACACAGCTTTCAATTTGACCAAATACTTCGCCTTTCTCCCTCCGTTTACAGCCCTACAAACTAGCGAGTTTAGACTACTCAAACTAGGAATGATTTCTAAATTATATGTGCAGACATCCTCTGAAATCAAACTAAGCCACAAAAAGATTTCCCGATGAAACACTACGTTTGGATCAAAACCAGCATGCTCGAATCCATTCTTCGTCATTCGCTAAAGGGACATCATGTCGGCAGCCCAAGTGCTCAACAATGCTGCTTACGGCCGCACATCGGCGTGGCCTGATTCGAATACCCGTCCGGATCTGCAGACACTACGAGGACGCTTTCTACGACGACTTCATCTTTCGCTTATTTATGGTCTCTGGGTGCTTGGTACGCTTTTCAATGCAGCGATGTGGGTTTTCTCGCTCGTCTGTGTAGCTCAGTGGGTTTGGAGTACCCTCATCGGTGCTAATGAAGCTCCGATTCCACTTGCCGTGCAAGTATTTCTAAGTCTCGTCGCACTCTATGAGAGTTACCATTTCGTGACTCGGCCTTCGCATCACCCCTGGCCATTCATGCGGCGCTTGATTCGCTACTCGCTCCTTCACTACCCGTACTTCCGCCTCAATGCCACGGTCTTCGACGAGCGCGAGCGGGCCAAGCAATTAAGTCAAGATGGTGCTACCAATGACACTAGCGCTTTCAACACGGAGATCGCTAGCAAGACCATCGTGGAGAACGATATTTCTCCATTTGTGAAACCCAACGAGAGCGCCATGTTTGCTTTTCATCCGCACAGCGTTCTCTCCAATGGCTGGGTAGCCAATGGCGCGAATCACATGAGTTTCGAACAAGCTGACTGTCGATGGCTCGTAGCTGAAAATCTCTTTGGGGTCCCCCTCATGAGAGACTTGCTAAACTGGATGGACTTTAGTAGCGTTGCCAAGTCAACGTTCCAACAGCGTATGTCTGCCCGTCAAAATGTGTGTTTGATCCCTGGTGGCTTCGAAGAAGCAACACTCTACGAACGAGGCAAACATCGTGTGTACATCAAGAAACGCTTTGGCTTCATCAAGCTGGCTTTGCAGTATGGGTACAAGGTGCACCCAGTGTACACGTTCGGGGAGGAGTACGCTTATCACACCTTTCCTTATCTGCTCAAGTTGCGTCTCAAGCTGAACGAGTTCAAGATTCCTGGAGTATTTTTCTTCGGTCTTCCGCATTGTTTCTTTCTGCCTCGCACCGACGTGGACCTTATCACTGTCGTTGGAGAACCCTTGGTCCTACCGCGTATCGAACAACCGACCAAGGAAGACGTGCAGAAATATCAAGGTCAGTACGTCGAGGCTCTGCAAAAGCTGTTCAACAAGTACAAGTCTGTGTACGCCGTCGATCCGCAAGCGCAGTTGGAAATATACTAAGCGTTGCTTCTTTGCTTTTAGCGACTGCCTTAGAAGCAGCAGAGTTGCCTTAGTTAACCGAAAATATTCGAGAAAGTATCCAAACAAAAATACAAATACTAAACCAGCGAACGTTGGCTTACTCATTGCATTGTTGCAAAAAAAAACTCCTAAGTTTTATTAATCCGTGTCGAGGGTCTCGTGATTGCTTGGACGACCTCAACAGTAATCAGCCGCTTCCGATCGTTGAACTACAGAATATATACTTGCATAATCATAGTAGTGTCAAGTCGCAGGACATGTGAGCTCATTCTCGAATTCACCCGAGGCTTCCCACCAAGCTTCATCTTCAGCACCCTCCACCAGAATGACTCAAGTAGTCAAAGTTTACGGCCAGGGAGACGTCCGTTTTGAAGCCTACGAGCGCCCACCCACGGGTCCTCGCGATGTCGTCGTAAAGCTCAAGGTGGCCGGCATATGCGGCTCAGACCTCATGTACATTCGTATCGGTGGTATCCCACCTGGACACGTCACTGCAATCGGCCACGAGGCTGCCGGCATCGTCACGGAGGTCGGAAACGAAGTTGAAGGCATCACGGTTGGCATGCGCGTTGTCGTGAACCCCATGAAGACTCCCAGTAATATTGGTTCGGGGGGTCCCGAGGGAGCCTTCACGCAAGAATTATTGGTCCGAGACGCGAAGCTCGGTGCTTCGGTGCTACCGATTCCGGACGACATTCCATACGAGATTGCGGCGCTATGTGATCCTTTAGCTGTTGCAATGCACGGTGTCAACCGTGCAGATGTTAAAGCCGGAGACAAGGTTGTCGTATTCGGCTGCGGCCCGATAGACCTGGGCATGCTGATGTGGCTCGTAGATCGTGGAGTCACTGACGTAGTTGCCCTGGATTTGGCTGAAGAGCGTCTCGAGCGAGCTCGTGCGCTGGGCATACGTGCGGCTCTCGACCCAACCAAGGTGAGCCTCCGTGAGGAGCTCACAAAGCTGCACGGCGAAGTGCCCAGCTACAACCGTCTCGGTGTCGGCACCGATGCTTTCATTGACGCTGCTGGAGCACCAAACATCCTGTCCGACGTCGTAATGATGGCCAAATACCATTCGCGTCTGGTGATTACTGCTGCGCACATGAAGCCCCTGCAGTTTCCTGTTGGCCGCATGCTTACCAGTGAAATGACCATCACGACTGCTGTAGGCTACCCGACCGAAATGCCGGAAGTGATGGCAGCTATGCCGCGCCTCCAATCCAAAATCGCATCGTTGATCAGCCACCGCCTCGCTTTCCAGAATATCTTGGATGGGTTGAAGGTTGCGGGAACACCTTCCTCTGCTAAGGTTATTGTCGAGTTCGACTGAGCCGTACATTGCATTGGGCCTTCAATGCTTCAAACAAGCTTCAGTTAAAAAAAGTGGTATCATTGTTCAAAAGACGAGTCTGGATAAGAATGTTAAAGTGTGGACTCCAGTTCGACTGCATTATACTGACCAAATAGTTCTTACATTGCCGTCATGTGCGGCTCACAGATCTGCTTGATACTACTACATGTAGTAGTATTTTTCTTGGTTGGGTGCTCGTTTTGTGGGACTATCAAAAGGGTTTACCAACCACAATAATAGATAGAAACACTCTGGACGACCGAAGACGAGCACACCAGGCACCTCGAGCTCATTCAGGTTAAGGACAATTTCACTGAATGAGCTCGAGGTGCCTGGTGCGCTCTATAGACAGGCGTACTCCTCTCCAAACGTGTAGACCGGATGCACTTTGTCCGTATTGTACGAGAGTTTGATAAAGCCAAAGCGCTTCTTGATGTGCACACGATGTTTGGCTCTTTCATACAATGTCGCTTCCTCGAGGCTCGAACTCACCAGGCATCAAACACGCACCTTTTCAAAAAGCTGACTTGGCAGCGCTGATAAAATTTATCCAGTTGACCATTTCACACGCTTAATCAAATATAAGGTTAGAAGATCTACTTTAATGTGACCACGTACGTAGCGGCACCTTCGATCCTGCTATTAGTAGCGCGGCTGCAGAGGTTCAGAGTACTGCAGCCATGATGTACTGTATAGCCGTTGCCATACCCATCACGCCATTTACCGACACGCGGTAGAAAACAAAGCAGCCCCGCAATGCCAAACACCGCATATGAACCAAGTCAAACCCCTGCACCGCACACATCTGTTGTGAGTCTTGAGCTCCGGTCTGACGTCGTTGCTGCCGTCCGTCCTGCAGAATTGTCCATGATTTGTTATCAAATAACGGCAGCTTGACTGACAGCCATCCTTGCCTCGAATTCGTCACAGTTCTTGGAATATCTTCCAATCCTCTCTCGTCATTGTACCCCAAAGTCGGTACATAGGAATCCAGACGTCATTCTCAGTTTCTAAAAAACACCATGGAGCGCTCGAACTCGGCTCGAGCGGCACAGCTCGGCGAACTGGTGACGGGCCGCCGCTACTTTCTGCTCACACTGGCAGCCACAGGCATCGCCGCGGCAAGTGCAGTGCAGCGACTGCGCGAGTCGCCTACTCCGGACCCTCGAGCGTCAGGGATACAGCTCTTTATCGTCGAGCTCCTGAGCTCGCGTATCAGTGCGATGGTGCGTTCCTACCGTGTTGTGGGACAAGCCGACCATCACTCTGTGCTAAATCTGATTCTATTGTGCTTCAATGCCGAAATCAGATCATACTCCACTTCTTCCTGGTGGCCATGTACCACGCCTTCCTGTTGCTGGCGCGTGCGGCGCTTGGTGCGCTGCGACCGCTGGAGCTGCAACAGACCAAGGAGACGCTCATCCCCTTCGTACTCTTGCGCTGCCAACTGCTAGTCAGCACGATGGAGCCCAGTGGACATCGGATGGAGCTGGGAATGCTCGTGGTGTGGCTCGCAGCGCTGGCTGTGCTTCGCGCACTGCTGGCACTGACTCAAGCGCGGTTCCAGCATCTACTGACTCGCCCTATGACGCAGCTGAGGGACTTGCAGCGCCTCGGAGCTGTGCTAGTCGGCGTTATCGTGCTGAATCTTGCGCTGGCCGCAACGTGCTCGCGTCTCCGTCTCTTTTCGAATCGAATCGTGCACGTTCCATGGTTCGAGGCGTCGCTGATGCTGCTCAAGACGCTAGAACTCGGCGTACAGGTCGGTTTTCAGAGCCTGGACGTGCGTGCAGCTTCTCTCTCGGAAGAAGAGGACTCGGGCTACTCGGAGAACAGCGAGTTCCACCTACTACTGCTACAGACTGTGCTGTCAGGCTGCTACTTGGTGCAACTGGTGCTGTATTACCTCTATGTTATCAGTGTAGACCAGTTCCGAGTGAGTCTCTTCGATCTGATCCTGATTCTCAACGTGAAGAACGCGACGATGCGACTGCTAGACAAGATCAAGCACGTCAAGCTGTACCAGCGGGTGGTGCTGGATCTAGATCAACTGTTCCCTGACGCCACTGCTGACGAGCTGGAGAGTGTGGCGGACGACGTGTGCGCCATCTGTCTCAAGTCCATGTCGACTCAAGCCAAGAAGCTGCGCTGTGGCCACCTTTTCCACCGACTGTGTCTGCGCCAGTGTCTCCAGAAGGCGTCGGTGAGTGATGCTCTTGCTGGACTGGACCCGCTCACGCGCATGGCCAATGGTCTGGGTATGGAGGGACCGTTACCACCTGCTGCGAGTGGCTCGAGTGCCAGCTCGACATCCATACGCTGTCCGATCTGCCGTAAGCAAGTATGTGGTGGGAAATGTGACGAGATGACGTCTGCCGAGCCCGAGCACCCGCGTCCTCAGCAGCCTGAAGCGGAAGCTGCGGCCCCTCAGACTGAACAACAGCAAGTTGCCATCAACAATGTGCAAGCCGAACCACAGGCGCAACCAGCTGCAGCTCCAGGCACTGCCGCCCCCGAAGAAGTGCTTCGCTTTAGCAGTACGTAACTAACTACTGTCGTGGTACTATATTGGTGCTGTAGCTGACGTTTTGTTGTATGGTTTGGTGACACAGCGGCGTTCCTCTCGCGTTGGGTTCCGTTCCCGAATTTCTCGTTCGAGATCGTCCGACATCGCGGCGGTATGCGCAATTTCGAGGTGACGCAGGAAATGCTACAGCAGATATGGGAGGTTTTCCCTCAGTACACCTTGGAAGAGATTCGCGCAGATCTTACTCGCACTCGATCAGCTGAACGCACGATGGAGCGGATTCTGAACGGACGTCTCGATGAACAGCGGCTGGCGATGGAACAGCGTGACGCAGATCGTGCCGACATGGATGCAACTGGTGTGCTGGGCGACGCCGTAATTGATTTGGGCGAGGATTTTCGGTGGAGTCTTTCGATTTTGGCGTCGGCTTTGTGGGGCTCAAACGCTCGGGCACCCACGCCGGCTCCAGTGCCAGCCCCAGTGATAGAAGCTGCAGAGCCTACTACCGATGCCACTCCTGTTGTTGGTGAATCTCAACGCCAAGATCGTGGAGAAGCTGAAAGTGAACCTCTTTTGCGTCGATTGGAGCGTTGGCGAGGCGGTCGGCCAGCATAAGGCTGAAAAGGTATTATCATGTTGCTAAAAGCATCGACTGTGTTTATTTTGTGTTATTAAGCTGGCTCAGTATAATTCAAGTTCAGCGTCTGGGTCGACTGCGTACACAGACTTGTACTTGTTGAACAGCTTTTGCAGAGCCTCGACGTACTGACCATGGTATTTCTGCACGTCTTCCTTGGTCGGTTGTTCGATACGCGGCAGGACCAAGGGTTCTCCAACGACAGTGATAAGGTCCACGTCGGTGCGAGGCAGAAAGAAACAATGCGGAAGACCGAAGAAAAAGACTCCAGGAATCTTGAACTCGTTCAGCTTGAGACGCAACTTGAGCAGATAAGGAAAGGTGTGATAAGCGTACTCCTCCCCGAACGTGTACACTGGGTGCACCTTGTACCCATACTGCAAAGCCAACTTGATAAAGCCAAAGCGTTTCTTGATGTACACACGATGTTTGCCTCGTTCGTAGAGTGTTGCGTCTTCGAAGCCGCCAGGGATCAAACACACATTTTGACCTGTGGCCATGAAACGATGGAAAGTCGATCGAGATACGCAACTGAAGTCCATCCAGTTCAACAGGTCGCGCATGACGGGGAACCAGAAGAGATTCTCCGATACGAGCCAGCGACAATGGGCATGCAAGAATCCCATGTGGTGCGCGCCGTTGAAGGCGAATCCACTGGAGAGGACACCGTGCGGATGGAAGGCAAATAGAGCGCGATCATCGGGGGTCACGAATGGCGACAGATTGTTCTCTTCAACGGCCTTGCTGGCAATTTCTTTGTTGCATTTGCCATTTTCACTTGAAGTTTTCGAACGCTCTTCAAAAACCAAGACGTTGAGGCGGAAGTATGGGTAATGAAGAAAAACTTGTCGAAAAAAACGTCTCATAAATGGCCACTGATGCAACGAAGGTTTTGTGAGGTAGTGGTAGCTTTCGTGCAGCACGATGAAACCCAGGTATATCTGGGCTGAAAATGCCATCGGAGGAGCATGGTCGTGTGTAGCTCGTCTCCAACTCCATTGCACCAAACAGAAGAGTGAGAAGACCCACATTACTGCGAGAAACAGGAGGCCGACGACCCAGAGACCGTAGAGAATGAAGAGATCGAAGCGTCGCATGAATCGCCCTCGTAGCGTTCGCAACTCTGGGCGAGTATCAAAGTCCGGCCACGCAGATGTGCGACCGCAAGCCGCATTCGTGAGCTTCGCCATCACGTCGTTTCTACGCAGAATAGTGAGCTCGACCCTTCGGTAGTGGCACGAAGAGCGTTTCGTAGCGTGGCATTTCCGTCATTTCCAATATCAACTTTGCCAAGTTGCCGAAAAAAGAGTGTTGCTACTGGCAAATAATGTGGCAAATAATGCTGCCAGTGGCAACACTATTTTTGAGTTCGAGTGATTGCACGAGGTTTTTGAAGGTGGGTCGAAAGCCTAAAGTTTGTTCAAAGTAACCGAACATCTTGTTTCATTTCAATAAATACCATAATTTATTATTCTGCAACTACACTTGCACATACCGCCTGCTCTTCTAGCAGCGCGGCGCAATACTTGAGACAGCAGCCCGATAGCTAGTTAGGCAGGAGGAGCCAGAGTTGGCGACACCTTGCAGGAGTTATAGCCACGCAACAATGGGTGATGCGCCACTTCCTTCGCACTGAGACGGCGTGACGGCTGCACTTGCAGCAAACTCGTCAACAGGCTCACCGTAGGCTTGGAGAATTGCTCCTTGAGTCCCCAAAGCTCCAGAATCTTGCCCACGCCGTACTTGTTCAGCACGCGAAAAGTTGGGGCACGGGCGTTTTCATCGACAAACAGCGGCGAGCCAGTCAGCATGATGAAGAGTAGCACGCCAAGTGACCAGACATCGGCGCCCTTGGGGTCGTACACAGCCCCCTGCGTGACTTCTGGGGCCATGTAATAGAATTTGCCTACGAAATCGGCGGAAAACTGGTTGGCATTGGAGCTGAGGCCAAAGTCGCAAATTTTCACGAGTCCGTCCTTCAACAGCACGTTCTCAAGTGAAATATCACGGTGGGCAACTCCAATAGCGTGCAGGAAGCTCAATCCTTTTGCGATCTGGGCGAACAGCGACAACGCCTCGGCCTCAGGGACACGTCGGCCGGGCTTAGCGGTAACGTAGTCATAGAGGTCTCCACCGGCACAGAAGTCCATGGCGATGAAGACACTGTCTCCAACAGTGAAGAAACCCTCGCGTTCGTATTCCACGACATGTTCACGACCTGGGGCGCGGGCAGTGAGTGGGTCTTCGAGTAACTGGATCACGGCACGTTCACTGAGAGGATTCTCCTTGACGGTGTCGACGGAGCTTTTGTCCTCTTGCTGTAGTAATGAGATGCTCAGACGCTTGATCGCCACAAGCTTCTTAAGTTCTTCATCGCGATACAGGGCGGTCTCGCCGTACAGAGTGTTGCGAAGTTTTTTACAGCGGGTGTAGCGAGCCAATGCATCGGTAGAGGCGGCGGTTGCAGTGGCGGAGGGCGTAAAGCTCTCGACGACGAGTGGAGATCGCATCATGAGACGGCTTGAGTGGATTCGGGAGGTGGCTGAGGACAGTCTCCTCCAGGTGGAGCGACACGTACTAGGCTTCTCTGGCAAATTTGTGGCGCAACTCGGACGCAGCAGTTGGGCTCGAAATTGGAAATGCATCGGCTCTTTCATCGAGGGCCTGAAAAGGTGCGAACCCTGCTGAAAACGATAGGTATTTATCCATCCGAGATAGACGGATATGTTATAAGAGGAGCGATAAGACTTTAAATTGGTCTTATTTTAGAATCCAATCGCACAGCCGGTCAGATTTATATTGCATTTACGAGGTCAGTGGCATGTCCATCCGCTCCGTCACATAAAAATCGGTTGCTCGTGGACCAGGTTCTGCCCGCTTCAACTTGTCGCGAACCCTTTTTTCTTGAGGTATCCGATTTTACACTGGCGCTGAGTATGGCCATTTGTTAAACGCAATTCAATTTCAGTTACATGACAATGCAAGACGAGCTTGAAGCTCTGGCTGCAAAAGGCTCAGGTCATTTCCATTATTGGAGAAACCGCAGGCGAGCGTTGCATTCAATCTGACGCCAGCGGTGCTTGACTCGTAAAAACGTTGCATCTAAGGCTGTGCGAGGCCGTTTCGCATGGCTTCCAGCCATCCGTTTACAAACCGCTTCAAACGCTGTCAGAATTGCCTGTTTGGTGTTCAAATGATGGACGATGAGTGGTTTGCAACGATGATGAACGAAGCACAAGTTGTCTTGGTGACATCGTGGTCAGACTTGGTCATTCGCGTAATTTTTTCGATTGGCCTACTTGGAGGAACTGGGAAAATGAAAGACCTTCTTCAACGGCGGCACAGTCGAATAGCAACTGAAACTCTCCATAATGACACCAATCAACTGGACTTGGTTGGTCCGTTTTTCACCACTCAACACACAGTCAGCAAAGCCCACAATAACCAAATTGTTAGGGCAATAAGAAGGTCACCATTTGGAAATTTGAGCGCGTATCGGCGTCGTGGCCTGTTTGAGGTGGTTCAAATCATGCTGGCGATATGGGGCATAGTTATTCTAGTATTGCATATTGATGCATCGCTGCGACCACCGTTGCTTGAGTGCAATCCTAAAGTTCATCCGATGGCGGGGGCGCTTCCATCCTGTTTTGTCGTGAACTTTGACTGCTATCAGCTTGGGATCTCAGGACTGACAGATGAAGTTAACAAAGAGTGGGGGCGATTCGAGTTGCAAAACTTCAGATATTACATTACCCAGCAATGGAAGTACCACCGCACCTTCGAGGACAAGATCTGCGGAGTCCGCTTTCTGAGGTTCAATGCCCAAATCGTGGCGCTTACATCCTGAACATTGCGTCGCGAATAATAGTACCGGTATCCGCCTAAAAAAGAACCCTTTTCATCCGCGCGTCATTCGCCCTCGGCCAATCGGATCACGTCGTTTTATTGTGTTTGTCGCAACTCGAGTCGAGTAACACGACACTATGACCCCCAAGAGCCAGTCAAATGCAGCGTTGCTAAAATACAAGGCAAAAAGAAAGAAAAAAAACGCTGCAGAGCAGTTTTCTGAGCGCACCACGAAGTTCGTGGTGACGTACCACGCAGAGCTATCCCAGAATCCTTGTTTGCTTGTACATGTAGCTAGAGTACTTAAAAAAAACTGCTCTACATGTTTATTATGGTACACCGGTATACCGGTACAGATGTCGATTTGCAAAGAATTATGACAGCGATTTTGAAACTGTCAAAACCAAAAACCATTCATTCTAAAACTTTCAATGTTTTTGGTTCATAAATCCCCAGCCTCGAGCGTTCCAGTAAATCCCGCCAACCTCCAAGCCGGCACTAATAGGCTACAGAATTTTGCCAGTGACTGGCCGCGGTTGATGGATAATCCAACCAACCCTTCAGCGCTTCTCTGAAGCAAACTTGCAGATTTATCGCCGGCGTATGGATACGAAGCGTTTCAAACGATGCTAGCACTGTAAATTGAAGTTGTAATCAAGTGCCGCGAAATCAATCCAAGTATGTTTGCCACATTATTGTACTGTACTCACTATTTATATTAATAACTCTTTCCTGGTCAAGGGTGCAATCCGGTGTACCGCTGGTAGATGAAGAGTGACCCGTCAGTCTTGTTAATACAGTACCTGGTGCACGGTACCAGGTGGTCTCCGAGACAATCTGTGCATAGCTGCAAAGCTCCACTATGGGTGACCTCTAGTTCTTACATGTATTAGAACCCAAGCTAAGCTTACTTATAAATACATCAGTCTTACATCTACTCCTCCAAGTAGCAAACCGTTCCCGCTGAGGCCGGGAACACGTGCATTATCGTTCACTCGGGTAGTAAATACCCATAAGCACTTCTTCTGTGCAAGGCGCTGCGTGATCCCGTCACACTTGGTAGCACTGGTAGTCAATCCTACCCCTTCGCGGGTAGATTGAACTACCTGAATCCACTGTGTGCTCTACGTTTTTGCTATGATGGACCGCAGTGAGTTTTCCCGCTTGAATGATTCACAGTACGAGTCTATTCAAAAGATGGGAGACATCTTTGGACAAGATGTCCTTCGCAGCTTGGTCGCAGCGACTCCTGCCAAGGCCACGAACGCGTGGCCGCGTTTGAGACAGACGAGCGTGGTCTCATCGCTCACGTCCGCAGGAGCTTGGATGCCTCAATAACCGCTCTCCTCAGGCAACCAGGCCTAAAACGGTAAGGTTATGGGCCCCCGCGTTTAAGAAAAAGGAAGGAGCCAGGTGAATATCTTAGGTCCACACGGTCGCCCAGACCTTAGTTAAAGAGGAAGACGCGGATGTGCTTCCTGTGTGGGTAACACAGTACCACACGCAGTCGACCAGACTATAACGGAAGAAGAAGGCATTAACCATGCTTTCCATGTGAGCAACACAGTACCACAAACGGTCGCTAAGACCTTAATCAAATAAAGAAGGCGCTGACCACGCTTCCTGTGTGGGTGACATAGTGCCACACGAGGTCTTGAGTGCCTCCGATGTCGTCAACAAGACATCACGACGTGGGTAACGAAGTGCCACGTCACGTTAGCTGCCGCAAGTCGGGTCTAAACTTTGTTCAGACCGACGTCGCTTCGTGCGACGCGAAGGCCAGTGCCCGGACTCCTCCGACACGGTCAGTGGACACCACTTCTATCCGGTGCGTGTGGGGCTGCCACGCGAGCAAATCCCAACACCGAAGGTCGTCGCGCCATATGGGCTTCGACATGGTAGTGTTAAAGGGCATTCAGGTGGGTAACATAGGTCCACACTTGCGGGTAACACGTTCCGCAGGCAGCGAAGCTGCAGAAGGAGGCCGGCATCGGTGCTCTAAGCGTGGGTAACATAGCTCCACGCAAGGTCACTCGGACCAAAACTGATAAGGAAGCTGCACTATGTGCTTCTTATGTGAAAAGGGGTTTGTATTGGCAAATGATACACATTAATACGCTGATACGGTGCGGTACCACCCACGTATCATGTATCAAGTGATACCTATCATTTCGTCAGCCTCGTAATACTACTCCGCCGAGCATACAGAGGTGATTCGAAATTAGATACTACAATGATGTATCAGTACATGAGTCGTTGAATAAGCTCCCTAAGATATCATGCAAAAACCTATTTTGATCCTATGCTCAGCAACGCACTTACTACACAAGATGAGTCTATTCTTTCCTATAGTAGCAGCTCTGTACCTGCGACGACACCGTTTAAAAGATGGAGAAAGCTGCCTCGGAAGGCATACGCAATCCACCGGAGACATGGCTGGCGACTATTACGAGCACGGCGCTCCTCGATCAATCGGGGGTTTCAGCTAAAACGCGTTTACCGCTGTGTGGAGCTACATTTTGAAACTAGATACGAGGGATGCTTCAATCCTTTCATAAGCAGAGTGAGAACTTCAATTAGAGCATGTGATCATTTTAAAGAGGATGTTGCCGTGCGAAATGAGTGACGAAGAGTGCAAAACGACTGAAATGATGTGCCTTGTGAAAGCCACTGGACAGACGAGTAATGGAATCTGAAGAATTGTCACATTGTTTTTAGAGATTTGTGTGAAGCATTTGTATTGGATACATGTATTAGCTGCTTGGTGCTGACTTGAATACAGCGCCATTTCAGGATTAGGATCATTTGATCCTAGTCTTCTTCAATCTGTAACCTGGAGCAGTAGTAGCCATAGCGTTCAATGTCTCGACAATACGAACCCCTGTGTGTGGGTCACATGGTTTCCACACATCAAGGCGGGTAGCGCAGATCCGCAACCAAGGTGGTAAGTAACAGCGCTCCACAGCCAAGGTAGGTAGCAAAGTTCCACATCCAAGCCGGGCAACATAATTCTGCACAGCGTCATTACAAGGCTATCTTGTCCTCGCCAGTCGTGAGCTACTCGCCCGTCGTCAAGTCGCACAGGCTCCATCTGCTAACGGATGCCTTCGGTCGGCACGTCCGACGCGGCCATCCATACCGAAGCAGTGCACAAGGCGGATAGCCGTAGCTCCTGCTAGTGGCTATCCCAAACCATGAGACGCTCAATAGCTTCACGTTTCAGCGGGGGAGAGGCTCGGAATACCTTTCCATCCTGGGCTTGAGGTACTACCAAGTTCCTTACGAAACCAGGCGTCGATGTACATCGACTGCAGGCTGGAGATCAACAGCTGGGTTATCGTTGCGATAGCTTTAACTTGAAGCAGATAGGCTTTCGTATCTAACAAAAGCGCGAGGTTTACACTATTTTACAAGTGTTAATTGCTTAAGAATATATAATTTTAGGGATTATCTGTTGTCCGCTGCATTTAGAAACAGTGTGTACTTCGTTTCGATATGTTTGTGTCTAGATGGCAGCGTAAAGTTCGGAGCGGGTACTTATCTACAGCCCCTGCTAAACACATTTGCCACATCGTGCAATTAGGCTTAAGCGTCAGCACTTCTTAGTCAAACCTAATGCGTCCACATAGAGCGATATATGTCATACAAACGCGACACAGTAAAGCAAACTAATATCACGTACAAACAGCCACCTCTACACCTTCGCATCTATAGCAAGTAGGAGTCGCCTAGCTATTTGAAGACGAATATCAATCTTCAACTTCGGAAGGACGAAGGCAATGAATAAAATTAGTCTTTTTTTTCTAGCACGCTGAGCCAGCCAATTCAAAGATAAAAACGTATGACCTTTTTTATAGCCGAGCCAAGCCATATTTATATGCTAGTTTGTTTTGGTGGAATGTTCACATTAGAGGGAGGCGTACAACATAAATTCCGTTTGCTGTATTAGACGCCAACACGAAGCTCGATGTCGAGGATAGTTGTGATGTGCATCACGTCAACGAAACGCCGGTTTTCGGTCTCTTAATAATACCATATAGACACAAGGTTATACGTGCTTTCTCCTCTTAACCATCTCTATAAGCACCCCACGCACTCCATTGTTTGAATGCAACAGTCTATTACAGGCTACGTCTCTAGAGATTTGTCCAAAACTGCGGTGTGAGCATTTTCCAATCTGCAGTAACATTGAAACGAGACCAGTCTGTCGATGCCACCACTGAAGCCCGTTCATCGACGAAGACGTTGTGATCAAAGGGTAATAACTGTCTGATCTTCTTAGTAGCCGCACGGCTTTCCTACTCAAGAAGATGTAACCAACACTGAGAAGCCTCAACTGACGGCATCCCGGCAAATGTATTCGCTGATGCAAGATGGTGTTCTTCTGAACAAGACGCCAGTTTTGGTAAGCCTAATAGGTTAAATTTCGTGTAATGCGTTTAAGCATTGCCGACATGCTGACCTGATAACATAATACCATACCAGACGTTGAAGCTATGATGCGAGAAAACTCGAAAGACAGTACCCTCAAAGCACCCCGCTCGTATGCAGCTGTAATGGGCTTCTCACCACGTTTTTGGTGATACCAAGCTCATTCGACTACATTTGGTCGATGCTGATGCTGAATATACTATCGAAGAGCTACATCAGGTAATGGCTGGAGGTGCTCACTAAATTTATAATCGCTAATGATGTCCCGAGGCTTTCATACCTATAAGGCAAGTTTTGATGTAGCGCCACAAAATGTAAACTAAGTATTGCTCAGGGCTACCATATTTGAGGAAGACCATATTTACGACAGCGAGCTTCCAACAGACGGGAGCATCGTTCGCGGCAAACAACGCAGCTCTATCTCGATGTTGAGGAACGAGTTTAGACTCGGTTGAGCCGGGTTGTTGTTGAACAATGAACGAGACCACATGACGACCGAAGGAAGCGCATGAATTACCCTCCTTTTTTCAGTCTGTGCACCGATGCATCTGCAACATTTTTTTCGTTGTTTTCTTGACAGATACAATGGTCACGATCTAGCAATTACCTTCGCTAGATAAGCATTGTATTCTTGCTTGTCGGTTGTACTAAGTTTGAAATAAAATTTACACTAGCGATTGACGGAAAATTTATTTCAGTTTGCGGAGAAACGTTGACTTTAATACTAAGCTACTGCTTTTAGCGGGTAACCCAGGAACAGTTTTTTTAATTTCCCTCTCTACTGGTAGCCGAATTCCGTCTATGTATTCGTATTAATAAAACACAAGCAGCCTCAGTAAACATTACGTTTACTGCTACAGCACAAGGCTTTGTCTTATCAGCTTGATTTCATTCACTAAGAGCTTACGAATAAGCCTATGCGGTCATAAAATACCACTACCTTACTCTAAAGCCAATTTTAAAATAATAGTGAGGTCAGGCAATTTTGTTAACAATCAGCTATATGTGATAAATGTGAACGTTTATACAATGCCACATTTATGCACGAATCTGTGTCTACGACGTCTAAGGCTTGATCACCCCCAGCGATAAGATTCACCATTTCTTGTTGTCTCTACCGGACAAGTTCATGACCCGCGCGCTCCTGCTGCTTATGAGCCTGTCCACCTCTCACTGTGTCTACAAGATAAGCAGTAGAATTTGCTTGTATGATGCGCCAATGTCACAAGAACTGGATTGGGATTCAGCGATGCCATCGCCTTCTCGCACTCCGTCGGTATATTAGAAACGTTTCGCACTGCACTGTATCTTCACTTTATCGCTAGCAAAACTGGTGTGAAGATAATGTGCAGCGTTACTTCATTTATAAATATTTACTCCTTTTTCAATGGAGGCGATTCACATCCTTCTTCTCCCCCAAGAAAGTCCCGTGGTCTCACAGGAGGACATCGTGATCTTTCTCCTACTCACCACTGTGCAGCCTGAGCGCCCTATCGTTCCTGCTGTGCGGCCTACCTTACAGCACGGAAGGACGCAGACAGCTAACTGTTGTTTCGCTTTTTAATAGAAGGCTATACTGTCGCTAAGCCGCTGTTTCGTCCTCTTAATTTTGTCCTCTTCACGCTCTCGGGCGTGCTGCATCGCCAACTCTTCTCGCTCGGCCTTCTTGTCCACAATCTCTTTCTCTTTCAGGCTTATTAGCAGATTCTTTAGTTCCGCTTCTCTGCGTCGTTTTGGTGGGATATTATACTCTGTGCTCTATGCCAGTGCTTCCATGGCCAAACGTCGTGCAGCCAGCGACGCTTCTTCTTCACGTTGACGTTTCAGACCCCCTGTCGCCTTTGAAGCTACTGTGCGAGCAGCATGGTCATCGATTAGAGCAATAAGCTCGTCTAGCAGCACCACCTTCTCGCTCTCCTCCTCCAAAACACACCGGACAGAGTTGCAGCATCTGCATCATGATCTCTATAGGCATTAATGAGCTTGTCAAATCGCCCACTAGCTGTGTTACCGCTTAGATTCTCTCGAGGGAAGCTGTCATCCGCAACCAGTGTCGCCGCCAGAGCGTCCCATCCAGCCGGTATGCTACCTCGTGGCTGAAGGAAGGGGCGGTCTCTCAGTGCTTGTCGAAGAAGCGCGAGGCCTTCATCAGTAAAGTTTCGGCGTCGGCTTTCAACCAGCTTTCCAATGGACGGTGGAGAAGAGAAGTTTTATTGTGTATAGTACACAATTTTTCTGAAGAAGTATTTCTCCACATTTCAGATTTCTGCGGTCCCAAAATCTTCCGATGCTGATTGTCGTCTAGTCTATGTCTTCAGTGAGGTAAATATATTGTGAAGATGCCTTGCGAAACGTCTCTACTGAAGAATTGGGCTCTCGCTACAAACGTGGGTATCGGTATCCTCAGACTGAATTTCTTCCTTGTACTCCGCATCTCTTAGGAGACGAAGTAGTTTTCCTACAATAAACGACGGTACCGCCACGAATCCCGAGATGTCTGTCTTCTATACGCGCCTCCAACACCCTAGCCGCATCTCGGAATGTTGCGGCTGACGGGATATTATTGGACAGCGGGGCCAGACTGTCAAACTTGCAGTGAAGACCGGCGGCACTGCGTTCACCCCGATGAAGCTCTTGGTGCACGTTGTAGAGCGTCGCCAGTAGGGTTGCTCAAAATATTATTTATAAGGATTTCTCCGTTTACGGCAAGGTAGATCGGAAATCTGCAAATAAATAATTTGTGCTGCGACTGTAGTAAATAAATATTTGCATCCAAACGTGATCGTGTTACTAAGGTTATCGCACCATACTCCCTAAATTACAGCGTCGACAATGGTGACATCCCAATAGCGGCTTTCACCTTCAGCAACAGCAGCATCTCCAACATTAGCGGTGAAAGTCGGTTGCGCTCGTAGCGCTAGATCATGCGAGCCATACTGAACAGTCTCTCTACTTTGTTGGAGGTAGGTGGAATGGCAGATATCATCACGTAGGTGTTGGGCTCCGCGGTGATTTTCCTGCGCTTGAGGATCCGATCAGCAAAGCCTAGCTTGACCGATTCCTCTACTGGGCCGCTGCTTCTGCTGGTCGCACGTTGAAAGGGCCTCAGTGCTTCTTTTTCAGCACTCGTCAAGTCCTTCGCATGGCCACCGAGAACTTTGACCAAACCATCTTCAAAATCTGGAGAGTGCACGATCTGCCCTTGGGGCTAAATATTTATTTAAAAAAATTAAAGCAAAACCTTACCGAGATATTTGGTGAAACTTGGTTTTATCTCTAGCAGTCCATCAAGAAGATCGCGAGCGTCAAGAAGGTTAAGCTCGTCCGGTGGTAATTTCTTGGAAATTGATTCGATGTCGCCCATTTCCGTCAGCAGCGCTTTGAGTCTGCGATTAGCGGCTGGTGACGGTAGTAGATCGACCAGGTCTTCGTCGCCCGCATTTATAAACTCTTGTAGCTCAAAATAGTGAGCCAGCATCGCGTACGTCGACCTCCAGCGGGTTCGCTGACACAGCTTGGGCCGGAAAGTGTCTTCAGTCTTAAAAAAAAACCAAAAAAATTATAAAAAACTAATATTAAATAGACAATAGTGAATAATTTACCTTAACTTCGCCGCTTGAGTGATCGTCCGCAGTTTTTTCATTACCGACTAGACTTGTTCGAGGTCCTGTTCGTACGGGTCTAGCAACGTTCGGACTCCAAGGTTCAGACGGTGGCTTGCACAGCCCACAAGCGGCACACCCATGAGGCATGCAAGTCGCATGTTGACTGCGCAGCTGTCGCCGACCAAGAATATGCAGTTAGATAGGTCCTTACCGAAATATGGCCTCTATGTGAGTCTCGGCGTCAAAACGCCCGCTTGCATCCACGCCGATTGGCGCCAGCGATAGTAGAGGATACCTGGGTCCGGCCCTGGTTTCGTAGCACCCAAAGACAGCGAGGTAGTGCTCGGACGCGTGCGTCCACCCGTCCAGCATCAGCCCGAATTTGTCGGGCATCTCGTCACCCACGCGCCCTTCCACTGCCTTGGTGAGATCCTCCATGTTCTCTTGCAGCGTATTGGTCGAGACGGGAGGCAAATTGGAGTACCTAACATTAAGTATTAGAATTTTAAATTTTAAATGAGAGCGAATTATAGCCAATACAAACCTGCGTGTGGCCTCCATTTCAACAAATGAGAGTGGGAGGCTCGCATTCACAACCCATTCCAGCCAGGTGTACCTCGGCGAGGCCTTCTGGCGGACTCACGGGAGGAGAATACCCGTTGCCGCGGCACTTACCGCCTCCATCTCCTGCTCGTAGCGCGGGTGGTCGGTGCGGACATGGGACATCAAGTTGGTGTATCCCGTCTTGGGGACCTGCTTGCGGGTCTTGCCACAAGCTTTGCAGATCTGAAGATCAGTAGGATCTCCGTTTTCGGTAAGGTAGGGCTTGAAGAAGAACAAAGCAATTTGCTTTGGGGAGAACTTGCTCCTCGGGCACTGGGAAGGTATCAGGGAAGCGTCGGACATGACGAAGGTTGCGAGAGTTGGAAGTTTGGGCTGTGTGCGATATAAAGTGAGTTTGAGTAGGCGGCACAAGTTTGCAGACGGCTCAGAGCCAACGAAAATCTGGTGGTTGTCGAACAAGGACAATAAATTTCGTGTAGAAATACACAATATCCAAAAATAAATTTTCAAATTGTGGCCAGACCATAAGTAAATTATTGCTCGAAGGGAAAAAATAATTTTTCAGTAAATGTATGTTTGAGGATCCCAGGTCGCCAGTATGTTCATCGGACGTGCTGGTTGGTAGCGTATCTTGCAGTACAGCGATGAACAAGTCCTGTTCTGTCTTGCTGTAGTTGCGGTACCCCGGTCGCCTCGGCATCTTTACAATGCCAGCAGGCATTAATAGCATCAGTCAAGAAGAATCGCACAACATCAGCACTCGGCGTGTTCTCTAGCGCGCATAATTGGAAGTGAGGCCAAGATATCAAACTGCCTTAAAATCGCAGTTGCACGTTTGTTTTATGAATGCCAGCTGTTACGGGCGCTTTCTTTGCTTTTGTGCGGCATCTACAAATACATGTACAGAGTATATGTACAGAGTTTGTACTACAAACGACTCCCAATCAAAATACTACATAAATTCTGAATTATAATTTACAATGACGGCATCTGCTCTGAGCATTTGTTTTGCTAATGTTCATGCATATTGAATGCGTAGCTGAAATCGCCAGCGCACCTAATCGTGCTTTGTTACTGGTTTATCGTGAAGGTGAGCGTGGCAGCAGCTCTTGTAGCCTCATCGGCATATAAACTACAGGCTCTTGCCGAATGATATGGTAATTTCTTCTCCGCGATTCACATCGCGAAACGTCACTACTACGACTGTCGACAATTAACCATAGCCCACCTGAAAAATCAGCCAACGTGCTAGTGGTTTGCTAATGCAATAAGCTCACGCCGCTCGGCAGCGTTTATCTGCAACGTTTTTATGTTCTTGTGCTTTGTTGCGAAGTCAAATCAAAAGTCCTCGTTACGTGCAGCTTTATTCAGTTTGTACTTAAGTGTGCCAAAGTACTCCCCCAGAATTGTTCCTCTTGGAACCGGCTCCGATGCTGTAAGACCGCACTCCCTGGGCACCAGAAAGCGAACGGGCTGGCGAGTCGAGCTTTTATGCAGCACATGTTAGTAATGGGTGCGATTCGCTCGAAATTATTAGGTATTTCTAGTGCATGATATGCTGTGCCAAGCACTTTGGCACGTGTCAATTATGCCCGCATTATTTTATCACATCATCCGAGTCCATAAGTATACTCAACTTGAATGTCTTCCGGATTGTGGTACTCACGAAGGTGTTCTACCTGATCCGGCCAGGAAACAGCTTTCTATGCCAAGGGCTTGGGTGGGCTGCGACGGGGCAGCATTTCCGGGTCAGTTGCATAGGTGCCAACAGGCGCTGCGGTGGGGTAAACCTCACGTGTGGCCACAGAGCTGCACCGCTTAATAGGGGCTGGTTCTGTATGTGGTGCGATCGCAACTGAGACCCCACTGTGGTAATGTAAATTGCCATGCCTCGAGCTGTCCAGAGCGGTTATTTCACTGCTAACTACATCTGTAAAGCTCAAAATGGACTGCAGTTTTATATCGGGCTTGTGGTACTCCTCCTTGTTATTGCGAAAGGAGCTGCCTTCGCTTGGCAGTTAGGTTTGCGGTCTTTGCTCTCGCAATATGGGGTTTTCCTTCGATAGTACTCTGCGTTCTCCGTAGGTTGACATAAGTAATACCTTTCTAGAAAACCCAGCCAGCATCAGTAATAAAAAATAAAAAATAAAATAATGCTAAAGCCAGAAAAGCAGGTACTGTAGTCAGGTGAGCTGATGGTACCATTCTCTTCTTGTTTTTGTTTAGCTATCATGGCAGCAGCAAGTCACACCAACCCGTTAGTACAGCAACCGCAGTTTAGTCTCAGTAGCTGCCGATGTACAGCAACCGCAATTTAGTCTCAGTAGCTGCCGATGGCTAAAACCGTTGCTTACCTGGCTCCCGCAGGTAGCGGGATCACACCCGATTAGTTGCTAGCTACGGATGGTGTTGTTTTTCTTGCTCTCGGCTCTCCTGGTAGCACCAAGTCAAATCCTGCATTTTGTACAGCAATATGCATTTGTAAAAGACTTCAATGACAGTCTCAGAAATTACACGTCGCTGCAGCAGTAGCTTACTGCAAGCTGTCGCCGCCTGGCTCCTGCAGGCGAAATGAGCACAACGCGGCAGGTTGATACCTACTGAGAGTCTGCTGAGAGCGTTGACAATTGAGTAAGATTACGCGGCGAATCATTCTAGGGAATGTGTGGTCCACAAACCACGACACCACATCACGCTTGGCGACAAACAAAGTTATTTCAACTTTGAAATGATCCTCGCATTTTTTTTGGATAATTTAAAAATGACAGAAGCACGACAGAATACATCGTCACACGAGTAATGGAGCATCGGGTATGATTGTTGTGGCACCAAAGAACTAGTACTTGCAGAAGCGTTTTGCACTCGTTCTTCAACCACCCATCCCGGAAGGAGCTTTGAGATATCTGCAAAGTACCCTTATTAAATCGCATGAAGTGCCTAACCCCAGATTGTTCCCGTGCTGAGCTCACGACAACGGAACCTTGCATCGTAGCGAACGTGGTGTTCAGTGGACGCTGCTCACCGCATTTGCAGCAATAACCGGTTAGGATGCACATTGAGATCAGAAAACCAAGGAGGCTGAAGGTCAAGTTGGGACCCGCACATCGTGAGACCAAGAAGGAATGAGAAGCAGGGAGCTGTGGGCCTTTGCATGTCAACGGGCAGATGCCCAAGTTAAGTTGCAGAGAGAGAGAGAAATAGAGAGAGAGATAGAGATAGAGAGAGAGAGAGAGAGAGAGAGAGAGAGAAAGAGAGAGAGAAAGAGAGAGAGAGAAAGAGAGAGAGAGAGAGAGAGAGAGAGAGAGAGAGAGAGAGAGAGAGAGAGAGGGAGAGAGAGAGAGAGAGAACGAAAGCTAGCTAAACAAATTTAATCACTTTTTCTTTTTTCATTTGGTGGACACGCTAACTAGAGGAACCGATCCATACTCAAACACGGTACACCCTTCACTCACTCGAATTTGTCTGACGCTGACTAATTATGGTGATACATTCTGAAAGGAGAATTTGCGCACGATTAATTAGGGTGCACGACTAACTATGATCATTTTGAAAGTCCATATTAAACCTTTTATACACTGATGCACTCGCAGTAGCCTCCTGATATCCTGTACTGAAATCCTCACTGCATCTCGCAATGATATCCTGCAACGACTTACTTAGCTAATTTGCCTCCCACTTACCGTTTTTGCCCACATCTAGCCCGCATAACACCATCGACGTTTTTGCCCAGTTCACCCCTTTCTCATCTTTTTCAGCATTGACGAGGCGAATACACTCTGCCGCTGTTTCTGAGAAGAAATGCTGTCCAGGATTGGCAAGTGACCCGCTTGACTTTGCGCCTTGCATCCACTCCCTCCGTCTAATAGCCACCATATTGCGATACTGACATAGGTTCCGCCACTGCACCTTGATTCGCTGTATTGGAAAGCGATCCGCTGGATGCACAAAATCGGTTGTTCTAGGCAGAAAAAAAGACGCGCGTGCTCGCAGCTCGCGTGCAACCTTCAGCGTCTCATCACCTGCGTGTCCACTAGCGTTATCGAGCCATAACTGGCGTTCTTTGGCGAACGGGCCTGCTGGACCCCAAACTGCGCGTCTCGCGCAGCCATTTAAACATGATCCGAATGTTGATGAACGCACTCGGGGATGTACGATGGCAGAACCCATTAACGCAATCCGGGAGGCCTTGAATAGGATAGTTCGACTTGGCGCTCTTGAAGATCAGCATTTAGCAGAGGAGTTTGGCATTAGCACCACCCTTAATTAAGGCACACATAGTTATACCTTCCCGACCTATTGTCATAAAATAATAAAAGGTCAGTACAACGATAATCTTCAAATGTCGCAGATACTCAAACATGGTTAAATCAATACTTCGTACCTGAAACGATGCTACGGTATTTAACTTTATCTGCACCACGAAAGTCGAGGGTCTTACCGCCATCTATGTCTATGACAAAGTGACTTTTGTTCATATTGTACTACTCGTCAGGGTCCAGCTGTCCATCATAAAAAAGCCTCTTCACCTGGCCCTAGTGCCAAGCAATAGGCAGCTCGATCTGTTCCATTTTGGCATCACTGACTTGTGTTTTGCCTTCTAACTTTTGGTACACGATATTATAACGCCCTGTAAAATCTTGAATGCGTCGTGGGGAAATAAGTAAAGGAAAAAAACTTGCCGTTGAACTTAAGCGCTGTGTTGTAGAGCGGGTGAGTTGAATCCTCAATCATAGCTGTAGCCATGTCTATAAGAAGGCGGGAAGATAGCTTGACACCCTCATGTTTAAGCCTCTCAAACTCAATAAGAAGTCGAGGGTAGAGTCATTCCCAATGACCGTCTATCTTGCGGCCACGGCCCGAGAGAGCCTTGTAAATGAGCTGGTGTCGACCTCCGAGCGCCGTTCTTGTGTACTTATGCTGTCCTTGCTCGTCTAGCGCAAGCTGCAGCGAGGAGCGCTTTTTCTAGCAATCCCCTGCCTCGTTTTAGTTGATACGACGGTCAGCGGAGCGAATAAAAGTTGGAAATTGGACAATGGCGCGCCCAGGAAGGCATTTTTCACTGTTTTCAACCATGTCTCGTTCCATCAATTGCACGCATCGCTCGCAGTCAGCGACAGCAACAACCTGCTGCAGTGGGTGACCTCCTAATTCGGACATTTATTTTGTTGTGGCACGGCTTGAGCAGCTTGCTCGCCGAGTTGAGGGCTGCTGACTACTCGCTCGAATGATTAATTATGGTGCACGTCTAATTATGATGCACGCTTATTTGTGGTGCATGGCTTATTATGTTTATGTTGCATTAAATAATATCTGAAGTACGGTGCACGCCTAATTTCGAAGCACGACTAATTAGAGTGAAGGGTGTACTGAGCCCAAGGCGGATTTCCAGCTAGGTGAGGCATTCAAGATGGCACCGCCCTTTAAGTACACAAATGAGAAATTGCGGACGTTGTGTATGAGGTGACCGAGCGGGATCAGCGCACAACTGACGAGGACAGGTTAAAGTTTGATAACATGCAAGTGACGATTATGCATTTGATCGGAATGTCACTGCCCGCTGAGAAGCTGCATCAGGTTCGATACAAGACCACGGGGACTGAGATGTGGAGAGCGTTGCGTGAGATTTACGAGTGCACAGAGAACAAGACAACTATCGCACACAGGTCAAGATATCTGCGTAACGAGCTTGAAGCCGCAAGTCTAGCCCCAGGTGGAGACGTGAATGAACATTTAAGTAAAATGTTTAACCTGCGAACTGAGTTGACGTCTTTGAAGTATACCGCTGAGGCCATTGACATGGTGGAGATGCTGTTAGACAGTCTACCAAGTCAACACGAGTTCGAGAGTTTGAAAGCTGGGATTCGTTACAATATAGGTGTTGGAGGAACATCTCCGGAGCGAGTTCGAGAGCTGATTCGCGTTGCTGACTCGCGCCAACAGCTATATAGAGCCAATGTCGGAGGAAATCAACGCGAAAACCCCAAGGAGGTGGAAATACTGGAAGTAGTGGAAACGCAGGTGGCAATAAGGCCACGAGTGGAAAGGGCGATAATCAACAGCAGGAGAAGACTAGTGGCCCCAAGAAGAAGCAGAAGAAATGTTTCATCTGTGAGAGCACGGAGCATCTTATAGTTGATTGCCCCCAGAAAGTGAAATCTGCGGCGGATACTGAAGAGAAGAAACGTAAGCCGAAGGGACAGATGATAATCTTCCGTAGCAACCAGGCTGCTGCACACACACATCCCAGTAGGGTGGTGGCAGGAACACTAGGTGAGCTACCGGAAACGCCACAGACCCCCATTGAAATTCTTGATGTTGGTTTGAATAATCAAAACGGAGATTATGCAATTGATGAAGCTTCTGAGGAGCATGTAGGGAGTGAAGTTGCCGGGGACTGGTGGTATTTGATTCTGCATCTAATACACACCTTACTGGTAACAGAGACGACTACTGCTTGTTCATGGAAGATACATTGGAGTCGCAGAGCGTACAGGGAGTCACTCCAGCGTTAGCATCGCGTATTGCTGGTGTTGGAGCGATGATACTGGAGACTGAGGTTGACGGAGCGCGCATTGGGCTTCAACCGGAGAACGTAGGAGCAGCAGCCGAACTTCTTTCTCCTGGTTTAGCTATGGAGCAAGGATTTGAGTTTGTTTATGATCGACAGCCTAAGGTCTTCAAACTGGAACATGAGGGTAGAACGGTGGCAGAAGCCAAGCCGCATGATGCTACTTGGGATTTTCAAGTGCATCCAACATCAGACAGACTTGATGTTGCTCCTTCGAACAGACTTCTGGTAAATTTCACTGCCGCGGAAGGTGTGGCATCACTCAGACTGTGGCACGAGCAAATTTGCCACATCTGCCCGCAGTACTTGAAGACCACAGTAGACAAAGCCTTGGTCAAAGGAATGATGCTAATCCAGAGGCAAGTGCAGGAGGACTGTGAAGCCTGTCACATTGGCAAGCAAAAGAAGACTTCACATCGCAAGAAACTGGATCGAGGATTGCAGGCACCGAATCAAGTGGATTATGCTTACTTGCTGATACCAAGTAAGGACGCTTTGAGGCCGTGCTGGTAATTATGGACGGTTTCTCACGCTTTGTCACGGTACACATGCTGACTAGCAAGTCCAGTGAATTCATTAACAAGTATATCAAAGAGTATCCTTTGGGCTGAGCGCCAGGCAGGAAGAACTCGTCAATACGAGTGCTGTGAGGCACAAAGCTCGTCAGGTGCTGATGACGCACAGTGTCCAGCAGGTGCTAACAGATAAAGGTAAGCCTTCAGATGAAGGAGTGCAACAAGACTCAAATCATTGAGCACGTTTTAGTTGGACCGAACAGCTCATAACTTAACTTGTGTGAGTGCACACATCGGTCTCTTGTAGATATGACGAAGGCAACCATGAGGGATGCTGGGTTTCCAAGGGGCCTGTGGGCGGAAGCGCTGCGGAATGCAGTGTATTGGAAGAATCGGGTGTATAACAAGGGGACTCAGGGCATTCCTTTCCATATAATGTATGGTGTTAAACCAGATATTCACCACATCAGGAAGTTTGGGGCTTTGGCATATGTGCACGGTCCAGTATCACCCGGTAGATGCCAGCACCAAAAAAATGCTAAGGTTAGTTTTGTTCTCGGCTATGCTTAGGATGTGGCTGGATGCAAGGTCTACTTCGCGGAAGGGCGTACCGCAATGTTTGTAGCCTACTTGCGAGTAGCTGAAGACGTGATGTACCGAGATCGACATAAAATTTCTGTGGATGAGTCCGATTTGGACTCGTTGCACTTCGAGCAGTAGGGTGCTGACGAATTGACAGTGGATCAATATAGTAGTTCGGCAATGACTGAAACGCTGTGTCTCGAAAGTGGTGTAGAGGTTAGCGAGCCACAGGAGCGGGTTGAATTGAGTGGGTCTATACCGGATAGGGAGGCGATGCGACCACAAGATCTGAGAGCTGTTCCTAATGTTGAAGGCGTTACAGTGATCATTCCAAGTGAAGTTGGTACTGTAGCGGCAGCGACCTTGGTTGGTGAAGGCACAGCAGCTTGTACTGAACTAGAGGATGCAGATGAAAATGAAGAAGCCGTTTCTGGTTCGTCGACGAAGTTTCGCTCACAGTTGACAGAAATTGTAGTATCGGGACATGACGGCAGCGGAGGTAGTGAACAAATAACCTCTCTGGCGAGAAGTGGAGGTGAGATGGGAGATGAATGAGGAAAACGAGTCTGCGGTGGGCATGGGTGGATCTACTGAAGGATCGGAGGTTCCAGAAGCTGATGAAGCTGATGTGGACATGATATTAGCCAGTGTGTGTGGATCACCTCATGAAGGTGATGATAGTGATCGACTGACGGATAATGCACATGATGATGAAACTGGTGAACTAGTGACTGACCCTGTTGAACAAGTAGATGCTAGTGCGCTACTACCATTAAGACAGAAAGGGATCGAAGCGAGACATCTTCGGACGAATTGCGAGTCGTAAAGAGTGCTGACGAGCAACAACCCAAAAGGATGCGAATCGGTTTGCGAGAGGCGCATGAACGCAGACGCCCAAACTACTTCAACGACTATGTGGCAAATGTGGTCAGAGTACAGCACGGATTCTCGACAAAAATGAAAGACCCATCACGGCTAGCAACAGGCGGATACCACGAAACTATCGTTAAGCCATTAAATCGGAATTTTGGAACTTCTGGCGTGAAGCAGAGCTGGAAGAGATGGCGGCATTTGGAGCAAAAGGGGTGATCGAAGAGATTCCCAAGGAAGCCGTTCCGAAATATGCAGGGCAACACACGGTGGGTGTACGCAGTGAAGTCAGACCATCAAGGATATGGGTTCCGCTTCAGGTCACGTATTGTAGCTATGGAAAAGACCCAAAGATTGGGCATCGTCTTTGTGGAGACTTATGCTCCTGTTGCAAGTGTATCGTCTTTCCGGTTGATGGTAGCGCTGGCAACTCTGTTACATCTGAAGTTATACGGAGGTGATATCAACACGGCCCACTTGAGCGCACTGCTGGCGATTCGACAGTACTCAAGGTCAATTGATGGATTCCCATGTGAGATTGACGGTCACATGTATGTGGTGTTGATAACTTTGTACCGTTTGAAGCAGTCGTGCAGAGAATGGAACTCAGCGCTAAGCCGTTGGCTATTGGGGAATGGTTATCAGCGTTCGCTGAGCCGTGTCTCTACTACAAGCTGAGCAAAGATAGTATCATACTGATGTTTGTGTACATAGACGACATTTTGGTCGCCACGGACGACGAGTCAAAGAAGTGTGAGCTGTGCAAAGCGCTTGATAAGGCAGATGGAATTAAAGATCAAGGCTTGCTCGCATCCTACCGAGGTGTTGAGGTAGAACAAACCTCGGATTGTGTTACGAACAGGCAGAGCAAGTACGCGCGTGAGATTTTGAAGACGTTTGGATACCAGAACGCACATGCTGTAGGAAATCCGAAAAAAACAAATGCACGATTTGTTCCACTAAATGAAGACGAGGAATCGGACACGAGCTTCGCTTACCGAAAGGCCATAGGAATGTTAATGTACCTCGCCACTGAAGCGCGACCAGGCTTGGCATTCGCAGTTGGGCAGCTGAGCCGATTCGTTTCGAAGCCATCTGTGAGGCATGTTGGTGCGGTAAAACGAGTACTACGGTACTTAACTGGAGCAGTGAATGTAGACATTACGTCCAGCCGACCTAAGGAGACACCGGAGGTGGTAGCTCTCGATGGCTTCTGTGACAGCGATTGAGCCAATGACCACTCATCTAGGAAGAGCACGACTAGACTGGTGTTTACCTTGCTAGGTGGGGCTGTGTCTTGGATGTCGAGACGTCAGACAATTGCGGCACTCTCAACAGCAGAAGCTCAGTACGTGGCAGCATGTGAGGCAGCGCTGGAGGCTAAGGCCGAGAGTAACATTTTGCAGGAGATCCTGAGATCAAAAGCTGTAAAGCTGAAGATTGGGATCGACAACCAAGCCGCCCATGTACTAGCAGCAAACCTTACATATAGTCGGCGAACTAGGCACATCGAATTGCGCTGGTACTACGTGCAAGAGCAAGTGTCTAAAGGTGTGATCAAATTGCACAAGGTGGACGGGAACGTGAATCCTGCAGACATGTTTACGAAGCCTTTGGACAAGCAACGACTGCAGAAACTACAGCAACCCATGGGCATCGAAAATACACAATAAGGAACTGACTCACAAGAGGTGCATCAGAGTGCGGAGCTTGCGCTTCGAGGGAGGCGTGTTTGGATGCACATTGAGATCAGAAAACCAAGGAGGTTGAAGGTCAAGTTGGGACCCGTACATCGTGAGATGGAGCTGCGGGCCTTTGCATGTTAACAGGCAGGTGCCCAAGTTTAGTTGCAGAGAGAGAGAGAGAGAACGAAAGCTAGCTAAACAAATTTAGTCACTTTTCCTTTTCTCATTTGGTGGACACGTTAACTAGTAGAGCTGATCCATACTCTAACATAACCTGCTCGACGTTTTGTGCTGGCTCCGCCCCATATGCGCGGTGCCTCGCTACAATGTACCAACTTCACGTATTTTTCTCGCTTGTATTTCACAGTTATACACGTAGCACAATTATTAGTTTTTATGAAGAAAAAAAATAATCATTACTTCATCATTTGGTGAAAAGGCATCCAATTGTCGATGGCGTCTCTATCTCGCTTTAGCGGGGTCTCGGGGTGTCTTCTGCGCTGCACACCATCGCCACCGTGTCCTCCGTACACCGACACATCTTCTGGTAACACACATACCGCCACCCATGCACCGGACTCGCTGCTATCGCGACTGGAAGCCGTCGACAAGTTCGCGCTTTACGGCCGCCAGCACTCGCACGTGGACCATCTTTCGGGCGCAGAAGTAGACACGATGACAGCTCTACAGAGCACAATACTGTTGCAGGAGGACGGACAGCTCGCAGCCAGGCTGGACGATATCGTGTACCTCGTGGACGGTCTGCTGGGGCCCGTTCGGACATCTCGAGCGCGTCTGGCGCAGACTCGCAGCGTCCTGGAGCTGATGCAACTGCTACAAGACCCACAGACTCTACAGGCCGTGGCACTGTCCAGTCAGAGACGCAGTATCCAGCACAAACTCAAGCTGCTGCTATTGACACTCAGAGACACAACCGACGAGATGTCTCGGCTGTCGCTGGCTGTGCTGGTCTATTTCTTGTCCAAAAGCGCCGATACTGAGGACTATTTTGACGATCAGGTCTTGGCCGCCACTATACACGCACTCAAACAAGAGCAGACAGAGAAACAGACAGGACAACAGCGTGCCGAGGTGTCGGATGCTGCGTCGATGAAGAAATGCCTGAAGCGCAAGCAGAATACGCAGAAATTAGCAGAGGACGCGACTCTGGAGACGTCAACGACTCAGGTGCTGGATGCGTTCTGTCGCTTGCAGTTGGACGAGATGCTGCAGGACCACGAGGTGTTTTATGCTGGAGACGAGCTGCAGGTTTCGGTCCTCAGCGCGCTCTGTGCTGCTCTCCACAACTTGCTACAAGTGGACGGACCGTCCAGCTCCTCAACCAGCCTATCAGGTGACGCTGCAGAGCTCGCTTTCCAACAAATCCGAGCGAGGAAGCGTCAGCTCATGCGGAACGGCGGCCTCGCCGTGTTGGCGCTGGATCTCGTCCAACAGGTCGACAGTCTGGAGAAACTGCTGCCGACTGCACAGCACTACGAAGTCACAGGGGACTGCGCTCGCTCGCTGCATCACATCAACATGGTACTGCGTGTATTTGACCAAGCTACGTTTCTAACGGTGGATGTGCAGCAATACGTGTCCAGAGAGAGAAGTTTCTTCGCAGTCTTGCTGGAACTCACCCAGCTATTGAGTGAGCTGTGCTGGGGCGTGGAAGCACAAAGACGATGCGACACGGAGCTCTCTAGGATGACGTTAGCGGTGGAGACGCTGCTGGCGACGCTGCGTGTGCTGCTTAACTTGACCCACCACAACGTTGAGGCAGCGGGGCATGTGCATGCGCTCGACGGCATGCAGCGGCTTGTCTGTGCGTTCGATCGACTGCGGGGAGCGGGGACAGCAGCGGAGACGCAGAAAAAGTGGGAGTTTGACTCGTGCTTGCTGCTATTGAGCGTCATGGTCAACAGTATCGAGCTCAGCGAGGAGAACCGTGACGCGCTGGCTGCATGCCACGTTGGTGGTGACGCTGTGACGTCACAAGCTGGTTGCGGACTGTTTGTTCGGTTTTTCTTGTCAAAGCTCGAGTCGTACCAGCATTTTATCGACGGGGCTGAAGGTGGAGACGCTGGCAGAGCATTTTCAGGCCAGGAGAGCGACGACTGGAGCCCGGAAGACGTGATTCTCGGCGGATGCATGTCGCTTCTAGTTGGATATTTGATGAAAGGCTCGACGGCTAACAGCGCAGCAGTTCTGGAGGCGATGCCGGATGGCTCGCCGCGTCTGCTGCTCCGTGCGCTTAGTGTCTTTGTGGCTTTTCACTCGCAGATCGGTGCGTTGACGCCAGAAGTCGCTAAGTCCGTTTTAGTGGTGGAAAAAGTGCTCGAGCCATGCCAGGACCGTGCGCTTGGTACCGTGGAGAGAAAGTTGCTGGATACTATCGCTGTGGAGGCGCTTCCTTGCGCTAGTGAGTGGCAAGAGACAGAATTTATCGACGCCGCAACGGATGAAAGCTCTACGATGTCACTCGACTCGGTCGGATCTCAAGCGAGTGAAGTGTCGCCTCCAGCTCTTCGAACTCAAGTAAAGAGAAATCTGTGCTCCACCCTTGATGACTCGGACGATGAACGCCTAGTCCAAGAGAAAAGGAGTAGCCAGGCCAATGGCATGCGCACCCCACTAAGAATTCTTGGCACAAAGCGACCAAGAAGAGAGTCTGCTATGAGTACACAGGCGGGTGTCGTACGGGCTAGAGCCTCGAATATTGCTGTTCTACCGGGCGGTTCTATGTCTTCTCCCGTCGTGGCGAGGCTTTTGAAGCGCACCCGTCAACTCGTGGTAGAGTTTGACTCCGAATTCGGCCACAGGAGCCAATCTAGACTTGCTAAGAAACGCAGGGAGCCTGAAGCTGCTGCCTTCGAGAAGCCCCCGTCGCCCTGCATGGTGTTCACGATAGATGTGACTTGTCGAGACAACAGCAGTGCCGGGCTGGTCCTTTCTCTAGCTGTGGAAGAGGAGAAAGGCACCACCTCTGATGCTGATGGCGAGGTAATCGGCCTGACTGCAACGTCGTCGAAGCGCAAGACGAAGCTTGCGCGTGAGCCACGCGCTACAGCGACAAGTGCGACCGCTTCCATCGACTTTTTCCCGTCCAGCTCGCTTTCCTCCACCCCGTTGCCCGTCAAGAACGGCACAGCTCTGCTGCAAACGCCGACCAGGGCTACGCGCTCTCCTGCCTTGTTCCGACCATCGCCGTCGCTCAATCTGACGCCTACGAAGTCTTCTCCTTCGACGCCGCTGCGGGTGAAAAAGACATCAGACCTATTGCGGACACCTACGAGGACTTGCCAGTTGGCTGTCGTGAAGGACTCGCCGTCGTCTGCTGGCCAGCGCCGACGCAAGGCTAAAGCTCTTCGCGCGCCCAGTTCTACTCACGCCAGCTCGATCTTTGACTTCCTGGATTAAGAGGAAGCTTTCTTTCTATCGCTCTCAGAAGCCACACGTAATTTATCTCGTTCCTAGGACACTGCGTGCTCTTGTTTGTTCTTCTTCGGAATGCTGCTGGGCTCCTCCAAAACCGCAAAGACGGTTGAGTTCACCGCCCAGCAGCTCGAATGGCAGCATGGCTTCCAGGATGCTGAGCAACGCCAGCGTCTTGTACGCGCTCGAGACGACCCAGAGAGGTTGTCCACCCACAACGACGAGCTCAGCTGTCTGTCGCCGTTCACGTCCCTTGCTGTCGTCTGTACTGCTCCACTATGGAAAGAGGTGTGCGTCTCCCGTGGAAATGTTGTCTCCTGTATCGGTCGGCACCTTCTCGCGCAAGAACAACGCGTTCGGGTCGTCCACTTTGAGCTGGAGTGGCGATTTCCCCGATGGACGTTCGGGTTAAGTCTCCGAGATAGCGACACATCGCAGACGGTCGAGCGCCAAGGAATAGCAGAGGTTTCGACTGTTGTCTCGTTGCAGCTGACGTTCTAGTGTCTTCGTACGCTCAAGACGTCAAGCTTTCGGGCTATTTCGATACGTCTCGAGGTGTAGAGTGCAGAATGCCGCGAGATCGTCGACACTGCGTTGGTTAACGTTGTCAGTTAAGTGTTTGGTCCACGTGACGGCGTCTTCGTTACCTTCAAGCTCCAACTGTCGTTCTACCAGACACGCCACATCGAGCTGCATGCAGGTGAGTAGTAAACTAGTGTGAGGAACTTGCTCGAGCAGGTGGGATGATTAACGTGGCGTACGTTGTCGTGGGAGATGAGGAGGAGCCCGTGACGCTTTGGATATTCCCCTGGCGAGTGAAGCGAAAGTCATGCAACTCGAAGGTGTCGACGCGTGTGGCTGCTCCCTCATCTGTTGCCAGACCGATCGCTGTGATTTTGAGTAACTAGCGCCATGGTGTCAAGCTCACGTACTGCTCGAGAGGGGTTATGTTGTAGATGCGTCGGGAGTGAAATGCTCTTTAGTCAGCAGCCTTTGGAAGAGCAACGGAAACAAATCGTTTCGTATGGTCGAGAAGGCGAGTTGTTTGCTGTAGCGTCATCAGTCAGTGATGAAGGACTAAGAAGACAGTATAGCGGCAACGCACCGGTAAAGTCTTACTAGTCCATTCACAAACTGTCAGCTACCGTGTGTTGGGTAGACGTCGTGGCATCACCGAAGGCCATGTCAAGAGCTGCTAGTTTCGCCTAGCGGACCAGTTAGGGAATTTTCAGTGAGACAATAGCACTTGCTACACACAGCACCATAGTTTCCAACGGGTAATTCACGGCGGGTGCCCGGCCGTCGAATGCAAAGTGAAGAGTAGATCCAACCACTGCGTGGTGTCGATCTGCACACCTGCCGAAGAAGCTGAGAAGCGTTTGACGCCATCTTCGCAGTGCACCTAGTGGTAAAGCGTATTGACTTCTCCCTCTTTCTCGGTTCATGTCCAGAAGCAAAATCCCCATTTGATCCGACTAAAGATATGTGACCCGACACTAAAGCGGCGCTTCAGCAAGACCCAAGACACGTGCGAAATGGTGTTTCACGATCAAGTAGATTGGCGAAGTCTCGAGGATTCGTTAGCACTAGATGTCCGTCTTATCGAGTCTGTCTTTTACAATCTTTCCATCGCGTACACCAAGCGACAACGTGACCGTGAGCTGCGGCAACACCCTGAGTCCAACAACCATACAGGAGACCAACATTGCAACCAGTTGGATGAAAAACGGTTTGCCAAAGTGGATGTGCTTGTAGCGCTAGAAAAGACAGCGGGGTATCTCGAGAAGCGTCCGTGGCTGCGTGTTCTTCACACTCGACTCGCCTGCGTGTCATTTGAGAAGGAAGGAGCGAGTTTACACGACTTCGTTCGGTCTCGTCAACGAGACCGCACAGTGAGTCTACGTGACGTCAGACGTCGACTTGAAGCCATTTACGCTGATGCCAAACTCTCGACAGAAGTTGAAGAGAGACACAAGAACTTCGTCGCGCAGGCTCGAGCTGTGTCTCCGTGGTGTGTTCGAAATCCAAAGTGGCTACATTCGTCTCCAGCTCGACAGCTCTACGGTGTTCATATACTACCCCCACGTCGTGTGACGGAGGAAGAGCTGCAAGCCCAACGTGAGTGTGTGGCGAGCCACGCGCGCGCAGTTGTCAGTGCTGCTGTGGGTGTCGTTATGGACAAGATGTTAGCACCTTATCTAACGCGACCAAAGACAACAGAGAGACGCACCGGCCGACGTCTTGCTGTCGACTCTGCAAGAGCGAGTCCAGTTCTGCGTCATAAGAAAAGCAAACGCGAACAAGCCGAGCGTGACGATCAGCTGCGAGCGCTGAGACTGGAACTTCTAGCGCCCACAGCTGATCTCGTCAATACTGAAGCCGAAGCTACGAAGAAGAAGAGTAAGGACGAAATTGCTCGAGTGATGATGCAACTAGCGACTGTGGAAGCTCAAGGCGACGCTCGCTTGGCGCGTAAAGTACTTGACCACAGTATTGTGCAGTCTGGACTGCGTCGTGCGGCTGAACAAGCTAACCGTCTTGGAATTACAAGGCAACCGTGGGAGGTGCTCAAACTGTGGCGCGAGTTATATCGTGATTCGACGCTACAGGCGCTAGACACAGCACTTCACGCCTAGACAAGCCAAAAATCTCCTCGATAACATTTAATAGACAGCTCTAGTGCACGCTTGAAGCTTCGCCAAACTTGCCGTGCGCGATTGTGAGTGCCGAGCGTCCGTCACCAGCCGTGTAGTTGACGTTCAGGTCGGTCTTCGCGAGCAGGAACTGAACAGCGCGCAGCTGTCGATGCTCACACGCCACCATCAGCAACGAGCGTCCTAATGGCCGGAAAGGAGAGAGCACTGCCGCATCGTCGGCGTTTGGATTGCTCTCCACTTCTTCCACTGCGTTAACAGAGACTTCACACTCGTCAATATAGAAGCGCATCTTGGCGACGTCGCCGCGTTTGCAGGCAGCAAAGAGTTCGAGCTCGAGTTGCGGATGTAGAGCCATTGACGTCGATCCCGCCGGTGTTACGACCGTTCGAGCTGTCGAGACATTTGCCGCACCGGACGCCCCACCTTTCTGTCCAGCGTTATTGCTCACTACGTCGTGCAGCCACTTGCGACGGATCTCTTGGAAGCACGCGTCATGACCACGTAGTAAGGCAACGCGCCAAGCTGTGCGATCGTGTACGTCCTTGACGGATACATCCGCGCCGAATGCCAATAACCGGGTGACGGCGCGGAGGTTGCCTCTTGCTGCTGCGATATGCAGAGGCGTAAAGCCCAGGAAGTCTTTCGCTTCCAGTGGAGCATGCGGAGCTTTGGCTAGTAAAGTCTCTAGTACAGCCATAGCGTGATCTGCTTCTTCGTCCGGACTGTACGCAATACGATGAGCGTGTGTTTGATGACGGCTCCAAGGGAATACCTGTCCGTCCTGTACAACTTCAATACCCACAAGCAGCGCTTCGTGGATTGCTGTTCGTTGCGTCCACGCATCTTGTTCGGCACCTGTGAAAGTCTGAGGAAAGAGCTGCAGTAGTTTGGCCACAACAGTACCCAGACCACGTCGTGCGGCTTCGTGTAGCAATGTGCGTCTTCGACCAGGCAGCACATGATCCATAAACAAACGTGAGGTCATTGCGAGCATATAGATGGCTACACGTTCATGACCATTAATCACGGCTAGTGCCAGCGCTGTAAACCCCTTCGCGTTTCGCGCGTACACGACCTCCGGAGCCGAGTTCAGTAGCCGTGGCAGCACGAGCGTCACGACTTCCAAGTGTCCAAACTTTGCAGCAAGGTGCAGCACGTGATTGCCGCCCGGGACACTCACTCTCGTCACGTCCGCTGGTTGGACAGCAAGGAGATCCTCGTCTACGCCATCTTCCCGTCCCATGACTGAAGGATCAAAGCCGTCCAACAGGTCCACGACAGTATCGACGTTGCCTCGACGAGCCTGTACCAGCAGATCTGCTTCCTGTACAGCTCGCTCACGAGAAGCTTCGAGTCTTCCGAGGAGCCCTCGCGCGATACGCGTGACATTCGTTGCGCAGATCCAGCCTCGTTCATGAGCACGTTGCAAGCCTCGTCTTCGTGCTCGTTGGCGTCCTAGAAACCCCCTTGCAACCCGTTGAATCGATAGCGTGCATGCTATGCGAACGGCCAGCTCCTCCGCTCGACGCATTTTGGCCACATATGCACGCTGCAACATGCCACGAACGAGAGTCTGCATGCCTGCAGCTCCACTGTGTCCTCGTTCCTGTGCGGTTCTCGTCCGTGCTTGATTCAAGGATTTAGATGCTAGAAGTCTACACTGAATTAAACTCTGCAGCTTGAATGCCGCGCGATGCTCTCGCTGCAGCCGGAGCGCTCGCACACGACACCTCGCTTGGAACCCAACGAACAGCCTCGCCATCAAGCGAGCTAGAGCCAGTCGTCGAGCCTGCTCCCGTTGCAGTTGCAGCTTGGTCGCCACCCAACGCGCAGTACTCGCTCTCCACACGTTTTGAATAATTGACGCATACCGTTGACGTTGCTCGTGATGATTAAGAGCCCGTAACTTTGCTAGCAGTCGACGAGCGCCCCACTCTTTAAATGCACTCTGGATTTTGACTGCAGCATTGTTGTGCTTAGCCAGCATTTTCAGCCGTCGATCTTTCTCGCCAAGTACGAGAGCTGTGCCCTTAGTCACTTGCAGTAAACTACCGCGTATCCGTTTGCGAACCAGAAGCTTTTGTCGAATGCCGCGGAACTGCCGACGCAGCACGAAACCTCGTCGTACTCGTTGAATGACCAACGCAGCCTCATACTCTCGTCGTGCTCGTTCACGTCGAGCTTTATGCAGCGACTTCATGAACGCGCGCTGTTCTCGAACCAGAGCGAGTGTCTGTTGTTGCCTAGTAGGGAGCATTTTTGCAGCAGCGTACGGTGGTCGTTTCTCGAACTCACCGTTTTGGTTGTCGTCGACCTGCTTCAGTCGCGTAAGCGCTTCCCTTGCGCGCTCTTCAGCCCATCGAGAAGCATCGTTCGAGTGGGTATCCTTTTCATTAATAGAGCTGACTTGCTGATCTAACGGGTCGTATCGTGGCAGCGGTAATGCTGTCGTGACCACGGACACGACGGTGCTGTACGTGCATCGTCTCGTGCCGAAGTAGAGACTTGGGGTGAGGCTCAATCCCTGCTTCACAGTCACGATCTGTGCCTGACGAAGCTCTTCTCGAGCTTGCAGCCACGCCAGCTTCTGCCGAGTCAGCGAGCTGCCCACCATTTCCGGCGACGGATCCGAGACGCTTAAACCGGAACGGCCGTTCGCGTCGCACGTGACGATCGACTGGACAAGTCACCAACGTAACGTCCTGCCGCTCCAGTAGTTATTGCGTTGCTCGAGTAAATGTCATCCGTGAATGAAGCCGCAGTGCTGGTGGATACCCTAAAGCAAGAGCTTACATCAAGTCTCGATCGCTTCTGCGTTGACCTGGTGGAGACTGATACCGACACAGACCCGCTGGACCAAGAACCACGAGATGAATTTGAGTTAGCACTGCAGAAGGCATTACAAACCACGCGCTTTAACGGCCTGGACGACTTGCGTAACACCTTTCTAGCCACGACGCAGCTCACAACGGCGAATGTGGTCTCGACGGTTGTCACGGCACTTGCCGCTCGAGGAACTCGCCGTAAACGTAGCAAGCTGTCCACACACCCGTTGGTAGCACCAGGTAGTAACCAAGAAACCCGCGAGACGGTATACGGGGCCCCGAAGTCGTTGTCCGCAAGATCGAGTAAATCTCGACGAGGGTCGTCGCCGCACCAAGCTCAACTCCCAACATTTCGACGGAGTTTACCTGCGTTATCGGTTCCTACGAAGAGATTACACCGCGAATTATTGCTTGAACGAGATGCGTTTATGGCTCAGTTAATAAGGGAACGGGAAGAGAAGGCGCAGCTGGAATGCTGGGCAGCGACGCGTATCCAGGCCTGCTTTCGGGGGTTCCGTGGTCGTCCACAGGTGGTTGCGTACGCTCGACGAATGAAGAAATTTGCACTACGGACTGGCTCCAGCATTCGACTCGATGTAAGTGCCAGTCTGTCGTATTCTCTATTACACGTAGCTGATCGATTGCTCTATGACAGCTCGCTGACATGCAAGAGAATCTACGAGTGCGTAGTAATCTCGCAGAAGAGAGCGCTGGGAAGGAGACGTCGCTGCTCTGGAGACAAGGCGTCAAAGACCGCGCAAGACGTAAACGAGGCTTTAAAAGCCGACAAGAAGAACACCAATGCGCAGCCATACGAGTTCAATCTTGCGTTCGGAGGTTTCTCGCTAAGATTGCGTATCGGCATCTAGTGGCTCGAGCTCGTGACGAGAGACATTTGCTCGCCGTTGTCAAGATCCAGGTACCGCTCGACTAATCACTAAGCTGAATATCTGGGGACTTACTCGTTGCTTGTTCATTTTCCAAGAGTATTTATCGAGGCTTTTATCTTCGCGCGTGGATCCATCGGCTCGTTCCTAGAATGAAAAATGGTGCGGCGGTGCAGATCCAAGCTCTAGTTCGGTTCGTTTTTTTTTAATTGTTTCTTATTTTTCTTATTCTCAGCTGACTTCCAATCTCTTTTCCAGTGGGAGCCAAGCCCGCGAACGTGTGTCCATGCTTTTGTTTGAGCGAAAATGTGAAGAACGACGGAGTGCGGGGCTTCCGTTTCAAGTCGCGTTGGGAGCTCGTGCGTCGATAATTCACAAAAGTGGGCTCGCTTCTGATAGCTCTGCATCGTCGCTACGAGTTTTGTACGAGACACGAAAGTCCCATGCCACACTCGACTTCAAGACCGAAAAGTGGCATGACGAGCGAAGATTCCTGCGAATTTACGTAAGTTCTTGTCTGTTTACATCGATAAAAGTTTTTTTTTTTTAAGCTTGGTATGATCCTGTAGAACATATCCCAGAAACTAGCAGCACGTCGTGCTCGACTTGTACATCGCTGGAACTGGACGAAGACTGTGGTTCTGGATAAACGGCGACAGCGGCGCGTCAAGAAGGTCGTCTCCGCTTGGTCTACTTTACCAGCAGCCACTGGAAGGGCAAGAAGCGCCACCAGTGCCCGAGTAAACACCAAGTCTGAAAATATCGTCCCCGCTGTGAGGTTAGTGATACCACATACAAGACTATAATACCCCATTTTTGTTCATCTAGTCTGAAGTCTTGAACGGATCAACGTCTTGAATGATTTAAAATAAAAAGGAAAGAAATAATTGCTCTCGTGAACACATTCTTGAAATGTCGCCTCGATTCAGAGCTGGGATCTCGAAGCAGTTCCAGAAGAAGAGCATCAGTTGGAGGAGGAGAAGGCTCGTTACACCCAGCGCGACATACGAGAAGCCAAACGGAAACGAGAAGAGATAAATGTGAAGTAACGTGAAGAGACAGAAGAACAGCGGAGGGAAATAGGCTTGTGACAGTCTCGTCCGCACGCTGACGACCGAGAACGACTCGCCCATCCACATGATCGTCATGACGCCAAATGCCAGTAAACGATCCTTGTAGAGCTCGAACAAGAAATATACCATACCCACCTAGTAGCGAGCAGTAAGTTAAATATCCGTTAAAAAATAAAGAAGAGAGTGACGTACCAGAACTGGAACAAACACGAGCGACTGCGCGAAAAAAGTCAAAACCAGGTTGGCAAAGGGGATCTGGAGCTGGTGTCGGTTCTGGAACAGTGCTGCAAACGTGATCATCCTCTTCTGCGTCTCCATCAGCACAAAGGCCACCAGCGCAGCCAGAGCAAAGAGCAAGAACAGGATCGTGTGCAGGATTTTAACTTTCATGGCCACGAACCTCAACCACTACGAGCCAATACCTCACTGTTAGTACCGGATACTTTACCATGTTTTAAGCTAAAAAAAATACGCACACTTTGTGCCGCCAACGTCGGGTTAAATACTCCGTAGCTCAAATTGATGGTCGAGCGGCTGTCTTCTCTGTAAAAGACCCCTCGAGCGCCAAAGTGTTTTACTATTTGGTTCACTAATATTATATCGTATCCAACCACTTTATCCCTTATGAACGAGCACAGTGGCAAGTCATTAAACCATCGCAGTTTAAAACACTGAGACGATTTGGGGAGCAACAGTGTGTCCATCTTCACGTCAGTCTGAATAGTGTTGGCGTGTTCCAACAATGCCAATAGACTCTTCTGGGGAGCGTATACGAAGCTCAAATCCACATTCGGTTGGAACACTGCACGGGTATAATTCTCAGACGCGTTGGGCAACGTAGATGAGCTCAACGAGCCCGTCGAGAGGCTCCAAGCAGCCGCGTCAATGTCGGGCATTATTTGAATTCGGAGCAGACGAAGATGACCGTCCTGGAGACTGTAGGGGGTCGCTGAAGGCGGTAGAATCTGTGCTAGACAGCTAACTGAACCACCATCGCTGATAAAACTCGCATGTAGTATGAAAAACAGCAGAAGAAAGTGCGAAGCGACTACGAACAAAAACATCTCGATCCTTTCGCGGTTCTGGGATGGGAAAATAATTAGTTGAAATACCACAAAGAGCGTTAGTGGTATGTACTGATAGCTGAGAGGTCAGAGGAACGTCACCGCAGCACTTAGAAGACGCTGCGCCCAGCGGATGAGCTGTAGGTGCAGCCGGAAGTACACCTCCTCCATGTTCGCCTCCACCGGTAATTGTAGGCATGTATGTAAACAGTAAACACATGTTGGTAAAAATCGGCCCATGACTTTTTTATAATAATTAACTTAATTAAAATTAAAATACGATATTGGTCAAGTTTTCACACAGGGATTGTCCAAGTGTCTAAATCAAAACAGTAAAATAACTCACCAATACAGGTATTGACCGGACGTGCAGGTCGGAACGCTCATGCAGGTTCATCGCATACTCAGCCACCTGAACTACGACTCCATCGGGAAGATCGCAAAGCACCCGGCTTCGGGGATCGAGCTCACGGACCACAAGCGCGACAACTGCCTGATGTGCGCGCAAGGCAAGCAGACCAAGAACGCGCAGTCGCGCAAGGACACATGTACCAGCTCGCCCATCGACGTTATTGGTGGCGTTGTCTGCTCGGACCTGAAGAGGCCCGTGACGCCCAGGCACAGGCTTGGGAATCGCTATATGGTGGACTTCTTCGACCATGGGACGAACTACTGCCGCATATTCTTGGCCAACCCCAAGGACGTGGCGGCGCTGAAGTTCAAGCACATTATGGATTTCTTCGAACGCCAGCTCAACTGCCGCATATGAGTCCTACGCACGAACGGCGGAGGAGAGTACGAGCTCCTGGACCTCTTTTGCAAGCAGACCGGCATCGCGTGCCAGATCAGCGAGCCCAGAAACCAGACCAGCAACGGCACGGCTAAGCGCATGCACCACGCCATCATAAACATGGTGCGGGGCATGATGTTCGCGTGCGGGTTGCCGCTCAGCTTCTGGGGAGACGCCGCAGAATACGCCGCCTACATCCTGAACCAAGCCCCGGGCAAGGGTAGCCCGGGGGCCAAGTCGCCTATGCAAATGCTGACTAAGCGCACCCCCGACCTCAGGACATCTGGCGTTCGGCTCACCGTGCACAGTGCACCGCGACGCCAAGAACAAGTCGTTGAGAGTGCGCGGCATCTCAGCCATGATCATCTGCAAGAGCGACGAGATGAAGGGGTACAGAGTGTACATTACCAAGGAGGGGGGGGGCGTGGTGACGCAGCATGTAAGGAACCTGGGGTCGCTCACGCCCACCCAGAGCGAGCAGCTCAGACGCGTACACCTCCAGGACCCGGAGGGGCTAGAGGAGAAAGAAGGTGGTGTGGCTTCACAAGGCACACTGAGCGCGGCGGTGGCCGCGAAGGCCAAGGGAAAAGGCCGCGCGGAGAGCCCCCAAACGCGCAACAAATACCATACGCGATCGGCCTCACGGAAGGCGGTGGCCTTGGCGAGCACTGGTGACAGCGAAGATGGGACGGCCCCCGACGTGGTGAACATCGTGCGAGAGGCCGACCAAAAGAACAACGAGTAGGCCATGAAGAACCCACTCAAGAGCGAGTGGACCACCACGATGGTCGACGAGCTGAAGGCGATGAAGATGAACGGTGTGTGGACGGTCGAAATGCCACCAGTCGGCAGCCACGTGCTACACACGAAGTGGGTCTTCAAGACCAAGACCGACGCCGACGGCGCCATCAAGCGTTTCAAGGCACGCCTGATGGTATGCGGCAACGAGCAGCTGTACGGCATTGACTACAACGTCACGTTCGCTGTCAAAGTGATTCTGGTGCTCGCTCGTCGCTGGCGCATGCCTGCCAAGCATAGGAAAAACCCAAACGCCACCGTGAAGGCCAAGAAGGAACAGCACTTGGAGATCTACCAGGCTATCCCCAAGGGTATGATCGTGTCCTGCCGTGAGCAGCTACAAGAAGCACGCGCTGCGGTTGAAGAGGTCACTGTACGACCTGAAGCAGGCCGCGAGGCTGTGATGCCAGTTGCTTTACGCCAAGTTGGTGGAGCTAGGCTCCACGCTCTGCATCACAGACATGTGTCTCTACTACAAGCTCGACAGCAGCGACATGACCATCATGGGCGTGTACGTGGACGACCCGCTAGTCATCGCATCCACGCTGGACCTGGTCGAGGACTTCTTTGTGGCCACGAACCTCCTGTCCTTCGAGTACGTGGGTAATGTGAACAAGCTTCTCGGGATGCGCGGACATCTCGACGAGGCAGATGACTATAGTCTGGACCAGCAATCCGCCATCGAGGAGCTGCTAGAGCAGTTCATACTGGCGGACACGAACGGCGTCAAGACACCCATAGGCGAAGTGTCCAACGACACCGAGCCCCAAGAGCTGCGGTTGTTGCCGAGCGTCGCCGCCAACGACGAGCCCACGATTCGGGGTTTCCAGCTACTGGTCGGTAGCTTGCACTGGATCGCCCGGTGCACCAGGCCTGACATCAGCTTCGCGGTGCACAAGGCGACCAGGTACACGAACCAGCCGCGGACTAGCGACTGGAGGCTTGCGAAGAGGATCGCGCGGTACTTAAAGGCCACCAAGGCCCTCAAGCTTCACATGGACGTCGGCGCGGCTGATGGGCGCTGCATTCAGGTAGAGAGCTGAAGCGACGCGGACCTCGCGGCCGACAACAGCGGCCGACCGGAGGCGTGGTCACCATGAACGGAGCGATCGTGCACTGGGTCTACAAGAAGCAGGCGGGCGTGTCGTTGAAAACCATATAGGCCGAGCTCACGGCGGCCTCCCACATCGGACGAGAGCTTGTGCACGATCTGCACCATGTTGTCTTCCAGTTCATGCCCATGCACATGGACAACCAGGACGCCATCAAGCAGCTGGGGTCCGACGACAGCATGGCAAGCGTCAAACACGTCGGCATCCGGATCAAGTCCATCTGCGACTACGCACGCAAGGGCATCGTGGAGCCTAAGTACGTAGTGTCGCGCTTGATGAAGGCGGACCTACTGACCAAGGCCTTCCCGGCGCCCAGGTTGGCGGAGCTGCGCCAAATCGTCCACTTCACGTAGATGACAACCGAGGAGGAGTGTTGGAAGGGCTGTAGTCCACGTGGACCACAGCAAGAACTGCGGCTTGGAGGATCGGTTCGGCGGACTTCCCCACGATTAGGAAAGCACTGGAAGCTAGACTCAGCGCAAGGACACCACCAAGGACGCCGAGACGAAGTAAGCGTAGCTAGACACTCACTCCCCAATACACAAGCTGAAGCATACTGTCTACTTTCAAATTATTCTGATGGCCATGCTATTTTCGGTGAGACTAAGTAGGCCCCAATCAACACCATCACGTATCGTAGATTACAGGTACGATATGGTGCCGATTACAGTAATTGGCCGATTCCGGACACCAGTCCGGATGGTCGCCATACGGAATGACTGAGTCATGCCGGGTGGAATCCGGCCAATCACGGTCGGATTATTTTTTCCGGATGACAGTGGATAGGCTTAAATAACAATTCAATGAATTGCAAATAGGTGGCTACCTTGCGACAGTCTTCTTCGCTGTTCATTCAGCGATTTTCAAGCGTACCCCTCAAGCCTCCAGCCACAGCTCCAACTCCAGACCACGGTGCGTGCCTTCTCCGACCCCAACGCCCCCGTAGCTCAGCGGTAGAGCGGGAGACTACGTCTCCAGGCCGCTGGTTCGAATCCAGCCGGGGGCAGATAGTTGTAAGCTGTGCTGCGTGGATTGTGTTTGTGCTGTACTCTGTGGTGTGTTTGCAAAAGCTGGTGCTGTGCTGTGTGCTATGGAGCGACGCGTGTGATGCGGTATATGTATGTACATGCTGTGATGTGCATTTGCTCGTGTATTGCTGGATTGGGCGTGCTGTGCTGTGTGTTGTGCGTATGCTGCAGTGTTGTGTTGGGCTGTGCATGTGCATGTGCTGCTATGTTGTGTACTGTGTGCTGTAACATGTTGTGTGCATTGTGTGTGGTGTGTGATGCTTTGTAATGTAGGCTGTACTGATTGCTGAACTATCTACTGTGGTGTACTGCCTTATAATGGTGTTGATGCTCGTGAGTGCTATTTGCTCGTGCTTATGTTTGCTGAACTGTGCTGCCCAACGGCTTGTCAATCCAAGTCACCTGCTGCCCACAGATGCGATGGAGGTGTGCAGGCATCTACGAGGGACCCACTGGATTTCAAGACAAGATACTGTGCTCCAAGCGAGCGATACGCATCAGGATGCGACGTACGCAGCAGGCGCCAGCGCTTGCGAAGGGACGAAGCTTTGCGAGTTGGTTTCTTTTTGTCGAAGGCGTGGAGACGCTGGTTCGCGGCTGTATCCAGCTTGAGTGCCAGCTCCCAGACTACGTGCTTCCAGGCACTGTAAGCTGCGACGTCGGCTCGTGGAGGCTCCTCTGGGACTTGGTACGGCTTCTCGTACAGTACCATCATTATGTTCACTGCTGCCTTTGCTTCGGCACGCTGGTTTTGTTCCTTCTTACCTTTACCCGTTTGCCATATGTGGTTAGTGTACCAGCTGAGCAGGCATCCAGCAAGGGTGGAGGCTGACGCTGAAGCTGGGACGACAACCTCAACAGCAGTAGGTAGCTGTGGTGACTGCTGTTGCGTCTGAGTACTCCCTAAGGCCTGGCTCTGCATCTGGGCTTGCGAGTCTTCAAGGCGACCAAGTCGCTCGCTAATGCTCACAAGCTGGGCTAACATGTTGTTAAGAGTGGATGATAGCAGCGTGTCGTTACCAGCGACGGCATAGCTAAGCTGCATGTGGTTTGCCGTCTTCCAGTGAGCTCTCAGGTACGCCCCCCACTCACAGCATGTTCGTATCGTGATGCAGGAGCCAAGACGAGCGTTGGAAGAGGCGATACCGCGATGCAGCTCGTACATGTAGCGCGACGAGACCGAGGTGCTGGTGGTGTTTTCGATGTGGATGCGAGCCTCATCCATGTGCATTAGCAGCGATGCAAACGTGCAATCAACGACGTCCAATGCGACATTAAATCGAGCGTCCTGGAAACCAAGTACGTGGCGGTACAGCTCGTCTCGAAGGGTCACAAGCTGACCAAACTCCAGTACCGTCAAACGCTGCTGTAGGTCACGAATTGTCGGCGTTACCACAGGTAGATCTGGAGCTTGGTACCCTGCTAACACTTTGGCTACGCTCTGATCCTCCTTTGTTGTCGTTCCAATGTAGGCAAACGCCTTGGTTAGTGACTCCAACAGCCAAGCCCCGCGAGTAGAAATCCACTGAATCGACAGCTTCGGCGACGCATTAACGTACGCAGCGGCTCCACGGCGAATGGAGTGGCTGGTCATATTTGGCGTCACCGTTTGGCTGAGATCAGGAGGCATCGACTTCAACGAATCTCTAATGACCTCGGTAATATAACTTGCGATATTTGGTCTCTTCCTCTCTCGCTTTTGGGGCGGCTCCGACGTGCTGTTATCGTCTTCTAATAGTTGACCCCAGTACAAAACAGCTTCCTCTTGTGAATACGGTTTATTACCAGGAAGGTCGGACTCTGCGAAATTAGGTGCCAACGGAAACAAATATTCGGAGGGCTCGTCGTAGCAGATAAACAGCAACCCGAATGCGTGAAGCATACACTGCTGCCATCTCTCCGGGGACTTATATATTGAGACGCCTTGAACCATAGAGGTTTTGATCCGGGCAATGTGTAGGAAAAGCTCTCCAGAAGCTATAATCGAGAGCTGTTGTTTACGTGCAAAGCAGGTATCGACAGCTCTTCCAAATGTATGCCACATCATAGTCAACAGAGCCGCATCATGTACAGACTTCAAACCGGTAGCCACGTCAGCTTTCGCAATTAGATACCCAACGAGTACACTTAGATCATCCACGTTACACCCAGGAGCGTCATTGGTTTGCACATTTGCGCGCAAATTCCTCTCTTCTATGTAACTAGCCATTTTGTCCCGAATCTTGGCAATTCTCTTAGGGTCACCAAGAGAGTTGGTGTAGCGCTCGCGAAGCATGTTCACAACTTGTGAAAAATACCCTAGCGCTGTCGATTTTGCTAGTAGTCCATCCGCCGCTCTCGCCTTGTTGCTTTTCTTCGTCTGTATGTAAATCGATAAAACTGTTAGCAATGAGTACATGTTCTGGGTCGGGAGACTAGCTAATTCTCTATGAGCTTTATGTATGCCATCTAAATCGACTTTCGATAATCCTATTGAAGTGAGGAACTCCTCAAACATCTTCTCCGCCGCAATCTCTTGCCCTATTGTGCCAGCAGGAGTGTCCAGACCTCGCGAAGCTCTCCTCATTGCCTCTCGCAGTGTGAATCCCGTGCGTAATGCAAGCTGGTCGGTTGCATGGCGCCTCATCGTGAAGTTTTAGTCTATATTTACTTTTCAACCGCACGATTTTTTTCTCTGGTACAGACGCCTTTTACGCGATAATACATGATGTGACTTGATTTTACTAAGGCGTCTTATCTCGAAATTTCGAGAAAGCCGGACAATTCCGAAAATAAGCTGGAATAAACTACCCCTACCCCTAAATAGCGGTTATTGGGTGGTTTGAGCAAATAAAAGTTCATGCTGTCCAGCGATTGGCTGTGGATTTTTTTTAGCTTACAGTAGGGGTGGGGTCTCCGTCAGGAATATACTTATCCTACAGTAATCACCATTGCTGTTTTCGGCGAAAACGACAAACTCAATGTCGCCGTCGTTCTGAGTAATCGAAACTAAAAGATTAAAGTATCCGAAAGATTCAAGAACGCGCATTATTAGAATATAAGTTTGGTGTACGTTTAAAAATTTAAAAGTATCTGGGCGACAAAGCGTATGCACCGGCCAGAGTCAGCAGAAAAACAGAGTTTAAATGTACTCTTTGCGGACGGCTGGTGGCTAAAGTAGGTCTGTCTATACCAGTCATTCTACCCCATTATTATACTTATGTTTGACGGGATTATAGCTCATAAGACATTTCTCGGAACAGTTGTCGTTGTCACTGCCTTCAAGCGGCATATGTGCTTAATCCGATCGGCCCGGTGAACACTGGAAATTCAAATTGCTTTATACCACTCGCGGGGTCAAAAGCCTATCTGGGATGATGCACCGGCTGGACGGCATCGCTGGTCGCGATGGCAATGAAGGCTGTCATTGAAGACACAGAGTGTTTATTCGACTATACGTCGGAAGTGTGCGGTGGTTTGAGAATTGCAGATGTCGGAGAAACATACGTGATATCTTGTGTTCTGTATTTGATCGTAGAAAACGTAGCGGCCGAATATACATCATTGGCTGTGTCGACACAACGCTATTATGCTAAGATGATTATGCAAAGATAAAGTTGAGTAAATGACTTGACTTTCGTACTCCCCCCCGCCCCCCGATTACCGACACCCTTCAATTAGCAAACCAAACGGTCTCCTCCTCCATTGCTGTAAACAATCTATGCACAGTTTCACTTCCCAAGTCGACCAAGACGTTCAGGTTGTCCAGACCAACATTAGGACGTTGACTTCAGCAACTGCGATCCAGGCAGACAGCTTCATCAGCGCATCGGCCAGACGGTTGATCAATAGCTTGGCCACCGCGGACCCGTCGTCCCTGGACACCGTGGCCTCGACTATCTAGGCCAGCGGCTCGGCCGCCGCGACTCTGCCACTATCGCCCAGCAGCCCAACGGTAATGATCGCATCCGCAATTCTGTCAAGGTAACTAATTGCAGTATTTTTGGCCAAGTTAGTGGTGCAAGAGTGGAAACGCCAGGTGCCACAGAAGATCACTGTGATACAGCGCAAGATATTAGGAATGCGTGTGTGCCCGCAAAAACGCATCGATCGCACAGAGGAAGCGTTTTTGTTATCTCGCGATGAATCCGAGCTATCAAAGGGGGTAAAGCCACCAAGTATTTTACTGCTATAGGTGAAATTGACCTCGCGCAGCTCACAGCAATATGTTTGGAGGTGTTCTTACTGGAGAAAAGCAAAACGGTGAGTGTGGTAGATCTCAGTGGTTACCGCAGTGCTATAATCATTAACTTGAAAGTGTTAGGGATACTTATTTGCAAGATGAAATTGCACCACCAGCAGAGTACGAAAATGAATTGGCTACATTTTTATGGATTGAAAAAGCTTTTAAGCAACAAAGCTACAGGATCATCGTAGGAATTGGGCAATGGCCCGCTACCCCTTTTATCGTACCACAGCTACGCAAATCTAGGTTGGCCAAACAGGGTGGTGGGTTTTCTCATCTATTACTTACTACTGAATGGAATCGATGACCGCACACACGGTCATCCCGACGAGCGAATGCAGAAGTCATTCTTATGGTGACAAGCTGAGTGTGCCTTATAGTTTAGTATATCAAAGCTCTAGGGATTCGGAACCACGGTAGATATGACCAAGTGACAGGCAGAGGCGTTTTTTTTAAAGTAGGGATGGAGTACTTACCGCTGCTTGCTTGGTCTTTCAAGCGTCGAGCCTGTGAGCTGTCTGTCCAGACCACACTCCGCCTTGCTCGTCAAGCTGCGCTGAAACGCCCCTGTAGTAGCGCTGCCTGTTTAGGCTAAAACGTTCACTACAAGTGCTTACTGCGCCTAGCGGAGTCCACTCACAGCTCTATCCTCGCCGCGTCCGATATGGTTGATTTACGTGGTGCGTTTAGCGGCCTCGAGATGGGGTTGAACGAGACGGCAGCGGTTGTAGTAAGCATTTGGTAATACACAGCGGTTTTTCATAGGTATTTGGCGACGGCGACTACGCCAAGAAAGATACCTTGAAAAGATTTGTGCCGTGCCTTGTCCGTATCACCATGTACGTACTTCACTTGCATTTCCCACCGTTCACGCGTGCGTAGATTCGTCGCAGAGCAGCAATTGTGGCAACAAAGTGAGCTCCCTGCCGCTGCGACATGATAAATAGCGCCACTAGGTGGAAGGTGGGGGAGGCATCCGTTATGCCACACACGAGCGCAGTTTAAATGTGGCGTCCATATGCAACACGAACGCACTTGTCACGTACATCATTACACAGAAGTGCAACGAGTGGCGCCATGTCCGAGCCGCTCCTTACTTTACAAACGCCGGACCCGTCGTAGTCGTCAGTAAAGCTCAAGGCGTCATGACCGCCTTTATGCCCACTAAAACGACGTGTGGCACCGTTTCGACGATCTGCCTGCGCTTGTCGTTACCACCAAGTTGCGTTCGGCGATAGTGATGCACTATATTTTGAACCTTGCGAAGGCTAGGAAGAGTACTAGCCTGGAGCTCAAACTTACGCCCTAATGCGTCTCAAATGTGCAATGGCATTAGATTTTCTCAAGCAATCTTCTTTATGTATTCGCGCTGCACAGGGGTAATGAACAACCTCGACGGCGTACGCGCTCGGAAAGGTGGTCGCTCAGCTCGTACATGTTCATGCTGCCAGTTGCCTGGTAGACTTACACTTTCAGGCGCCAAGAACATGGCGTGTAGGAAACCGCACTCAAGCAGTCTTGCATGCGCAACGCAGTAGCTTGTAACGCATTGAGTACGGAGCGCTGTTGCTGCAGGAGGTGCATGACATCAGCTGGCATTTTGCTGTCTATCAAGTCTTCATTCCCAATAGCAGCAACCTTGCTTGCGTCTTCAGCGGCAACGCTGCTGCAGAGTAGGCTCCACGAATGCGGGCTTGGCATTTGAGAAAGTTGGAGGTTGACGAGGGAGTAATTATCGGAGGCTCTAGATAGTGGAGACTTCTTTTATATTGAGCTATGCTCGAATCAAACAAGCGCTAGAACCAGCTTAGCCACTGGTTAATAACCAGTCAGCTCAACATAATAGCCAGTCAGCTCAACACAATAGATATACATGATTGATTAATAGTCGCAGCAAAATAGAAAACGTAGATTGACTGGAGAATATCGTTTGTGCTGACACACAGTTCCCCTGTGCCAAATTGAACTTTCGGCATGCTTGGCGTCCGGGTATTTCTAAACAGGTATTACCCACATTTCACGACAGGTTTTGTCCAGGTATGGAATTTATTTTTTATTTCCGAAAAATTCATTTTTCCTCACAGCCACCGATTGGGCGAACAAGCCACGCGGCAGCAAGACTGCTCCGATCAAGGCACAGATGGCGGAGAAGGCTCGCCTCGAAGAAGAGGAAACACGCCGGCGAAACGAGACTCAGGTTGCAGACCTTAAAAGCGCGCGAGCACGCTCTGAGAAACCTGGCGTGTTCGGCCGCGCGAGCGAGCGTCAGTGCAGCGGGGCTGCCGTAGCTTTAGCGTCAGAGGAAGACGTTCGACTCAAAGAGTCACTAATACTAAGTTCCTTATCCAAAGGACACTTACAGCCCAAGACCAGGGCTCAAAGTTAACACCTTAACTTTTATGCTTCAAAACCAGAAGTGTTTTATTTACTATTATTGCGGCCAAGCCGCCTAGGGGTAAATGTATCTCTTTAACTATCTAGCATAGTTAAACCTAATCAAATGCATAACGTGTGGCTTTCAGCCAACGTACTGAGAGACCTTGTTAACTCTCCAACTTATGTACTGAGAGTTTGTTAACTCTCCGGGTACTTCGTACCCCTGTGTGCTCCACACCATGTAACCCCGTTACACTCTCCCCCACTAAGATGAGAACATTCCGTTCTCGAAACTCTCCTCAGCGAGGTCACGTCTTGTTAAGACGGCGGAGGCCACTACACCTCACACCAGCGTTGTACAGCTCCGTGAGCTCACAAACGCCTACGCATCGTTGATGCCCAACTTCTCGTCGTCGGCCCACGGCCCAATGCTCCAAGCGCAGCGCGCATCTTGCTCTCAAGCGGTCTCAGACCTACGCTCGCGCTCCGCGCCTACTCCAAGAGCTGCAAACCGCTTAGAGCAATGCTCTTGACTCATTCGAGTCGTCGACAACAGCTCAGCGGTTGAACACTCGCTTCACAAGCGATAGGTCCGTGGTTCAAACCCACTAGGGCACAGCCCTCTCGTTCCATGAACGATTGTTCACGCTTGGACAAGCTTAAGGGCAACACCCTTTTAGCTCAATGGTTGAGCGCTGGCTTTGAGAGCCACAGGTCGGTGGTTCGAGCCCACCAGGGCACAGCCCTGTCGTTCCATGAACGATTGTTCACGCTTGGACAAGCTTAAGAGCAATCCGCCTTTAGCTCAGTGGTCGAGCGTTGGCTTTGGAAGCCACAGGTCGGTGGTTCGAACCCGCCAGGGCACAGCCCTCTCGTTCCATGAGCTGTTGTCCTTGAATGGACAAGCTTAAGGGCAACGCCCTTTCAGCTCAGTGGTCGAGCGCTGGCTTTGAAAGCCACAGGTCGGTGGTTCAAATCCACCCGGGCGCAGCCCTCTCATACCATGAGTAGTCCGTTCTCGGACTGACGTACGGGCATCGCCCTTGTAGCTCAATGGTAGAGCTCCGGCCTGTCAAGCCAAAGGCCAGTGGTTCGATCCCCGTGCGGGACACCACTTTCGCTGTTACAGCGCATCCACATTTGGATCATGCTCATCGAGCAAGTTGTTTCAAAACAACTATGCGTCTATCGAGACGCTTGTGCCTGAACCTTGTTCAGCACAACACGAAGCACCTGCTTCCTTCGGGGCCATGTCCCTAACACTACGAGGTCTCTCCACCTCCTGCTCCCGCTGCGAGCACCGCTCATACGTACGAGCTGGCTGCTGCAGCCACTGGTCAGAGCCTGAGCTCAACTACTGACCTCATCGCTCCCCACTCTAGTGGGAGGCGCCCAGCGCCTGGCGACGCTGTCGCACGCCATGGTGGCGCTTCGGCACATGATGTGCCCGGTCGTAAGCGTCAACGACGTCAGGGCAATCTTGCCGGAGGATAACCTCAAACTCCCATGAGTTCTGTGAGTGAGGGTAACCCCTCCACTTCACTAAGTACTGGGTACGACCCTGGCGTCTACGCCACGCCACAAGGCGTTCCACGTGAAAGTGGAGCTCACCATGCTCATCGAGCAGAGCAGGAGGAGGCCTTGCCTCAGCTGGGCTCTCGCGGGGAGAGTCAGCACTTGCCGGAACGGCGTCTGCGTCCATACGACGCCGGCGTCCACGACGCGAACGTTCACCGCCCATCGGTCGATCTCGAAGAGATGATCCACCTTGTGGATAGGTTAGAGCCACCACTGTTGACTCACAACCAGGTCTCGGACCTTGAGCGTCCAGATGCTCGGCTGAACGTTCAGCTTGCCTTGCTCCTGCATCTCGAGCACTTCGCTCCGCGACCTGTGGCTCTGCCACATGCTGTTGATCAGCCATCTGTGGATCCACCACTTGCTGTCGTTCAGCCTCCCGTGGCTCTACCACCTGCTGCCCTGCAGCTGTCCGTGGCCCAGCCACCGTTGGTGCCAACGCCTCCGCGCTCACCTGAGCAGGGTCTTGGTATGGCTTAAGCAAGCCGACATAGAAGACCGGATGCGTGCGCATCTTCTTCGGAAGGTTGAGCGTATACGCTAGGCCCTTCCTGGCCACGACCTTGAACGGTCCTATGAACCGAGGTCTTAACTTGGTCTTGAAGACTGCAGACACTGCATGAGTAGGTAGGTTTTTAGCGTTTAATAAAACTTGGTCACCGACCTCAAACCTCTCAACATTGCTTCTGCCCTTGGCATCTGCATGTTCCTTCTGCGTGTCTTGGCTTTCAGCCATAGCGTCGCGTACTTGACGCATTACGCTCAGTCTCAAAGAGACAAAGTCATCGACTTGCTTGCGAACCGCAACAGGGCTGACATCAGCTAGCCGCTCGGCTATCCCTCCCCCACCAAGCCCTGAGCCACTGCGTGGCGGCGTCAGTGGGACGCGAGGGTTAACCAAGCCGTTCACATAGAACGGAGTGTAGCCTGTCGAGGCGTGCACTGCATTATTTAATGCGAACTCAACGAGTGGGAGCATCTGGCTCCAGCGTTTTGGCGCCTCAGCGCATACGCTTCGGAGGGTATCCTCCACAACGCGATTCACGCGTTCGGTTTGACCATCGGTCTGCGGATGGTCCGCCGTGGACATGTCCAAACGAGTGCCGAGCACTCTGAAGAGGGACGTCCAGAACTTCGCGGTGAAGCGCGGATCTCGATCCGAGACAATTGCCTCAGGCAAGCCATGTTGGCGAAAGACTCGGTCTAAAAACAGCAAAGCTGTACCTTCACCATCAATGGTGTCCGGCACTGCCGCTAAATGAGCCATCTTGCTCAATCGGTCTACAAAGACCACTATACCTGTGTTTCCCGCCTTATCCTTGGGAAGGCCAAACACAAAGTCCATACTCATGGACTGCCAGCATCCCTTGGGGACAGGCAAACTCGCCAATGCCGCTGCCGTGCTCGGCGCGGACTTTGTCCGTTGACACGTCTCACACGTGCGTACATAGGTGCCGACCCACTTATACATCTTGGGCCACCAGTACATCGAGCTCACCGAGCCATAGGTCTTCTCCCGACCTAAGTGCCCGCCCACGGGCGTATCATGAACCTCATAGAGGATTCGATACTTTA
>NW_003303746.1:2244798-2246869 GCF_000142945.1 Phytophthora infestans T30-4
CGATGCGTTCTCCACCCTGGAGGCCCTCCAGAGTGATCTTCGTCTCGCCTTCGAGCCTCCACAAGACGAGTCCCGAGTGCGCGCAGAGTTCTTCGCTCTGCGACAAAGCAAGATGTCCATGCGCGACTACGTCCAAAGGCTTAGAGCCTACCAGGTGTACCCTGAATTTGACTAGAGCATACTTCATTGCAAGTAGCTCTTTGTCAGGAACTGGATAGTTCTTCTCTGCAGCTTTGATCTGGCGAAACTCAAACGCAATCACCCTTCGGCGTCTGTTTTATATTAAAGCACAACTGATTGCAAAATCGGAGGCGTCACAGACGACGCTAAACGGACTATCCGGGTCCGGTAGCGCAAGGATCGAAGCCTGGAGAAGGCTCTCCTTCACAGCCTTAAAGTCTCCGTCGTGCTCGACGTTCCAGCACCATGGTGCGTCCTTCTTAAGGAGATCTGATAATGGCCGAGCCATCTCCGCGTAGTTCGCACTGTACTTGCGCAAGTAATTGGCTAAGCCTAGCCACTTGCGTAAGTCTTTTTGGTTCTTGGGAGCCGGCCAGTCCACGATGGCCTTGACTTTGGCAGGATCTGCCCGTAAGCCACGCTTCCCAATGAAGCACCCGAGGAAAGGTATCTCCTCCGCGCCAAAGACGCACTTGTCCAAGTTGGCATACAACTTATTAGTGCGCATGCACTCGAGCACCGCTCGCAAGTGGTCAATGTGGTTATCCACGTCTGACTTTCCGTGCTCGGCACGACTATGGACGAATATATCGTCAAAGTACGTTTGAGCGTACGCCCGGTGGGGCCTAAACAGCTGCGTCACAAGACGATTGAACGTTGCTGGTGCGTTCGACAGCCCCTGGGGCATCACCAGCCACTCCCAGAGCATACCGCTCGGAGTACTCACCGCTGTCAGCGGAATGTCGCTCGCTCTCATGAGCAATTGGTAGTAGCCATCGACCAAGTCGAGCGCGCTGTACAGCGTACAGCCTACCATGTTGTTCTGCAGAACATCCTTGCGAGGAATCGGCGTTTGCGCCGGGATAGTGGCCGCATTTAGCTTGTTAAAAGCATGAACAATGCGCCACTTGCCGTTCGGCTTTCTGACACAGAACGTGGGTGTCGAGTGCGGAGACTTACTCTCACGCACCATCCCTGCCTCGTGCTTCGCACGGAAGAATGCGTCAATGACGTCACACTGCTCTCTCGGCAAAGGCCATTGCCTTGTTACGCAGTATTTGGTTCCAGGAACCAGGTCAATCTCATGACACACGCCTCGATCCGGAGGCAGGCCCGTCGGTGGGTCTTTTAAGACAACGTCTCCATACTCCTTCACCACCGGGTAGAAGGGATCCGAAGGATATTTGAGGATCGCCGATCCACTTCTTGCGCTCAGCGCCTTCTTGGTGTCCTCTAGGACCGCGTCGTCCACGACGGATGAGGAGTTCAGCTCCTCCTCAGGTCCCAGCAAGACCACCTCGGCTAGCTCGCCTGCCTTTAAGGCTTCGCCGAACTCGGCAATGGACATCTCGTCCAGCTCTAGCAGAGCATCTGCAGCGGGCAGAGTATCAAGGCTGATATCGCCTTCTACCTCCCCCGTCACTCCGTTCACGAGTGTATACAGCTGTTCACAGCAATCACGTGGAGCATCACCGCTCGTCACGTTGGACACATCGTCCGACGTCGAAGACGTCACAGACGCCCTGCGTCTTCTTCTCCTCTCCCTCCGCGACCGAGCCCGGCCGGATGAGGGCGGTGTGGCGACATCTCCGTCACCATCACCGGGTGCAGCAGCAGCATCACTCCTCGAAGAGGATACAGTGTCTCGCAAGACACTCGGCTGAAAGCCAAGAGGTTCTTGACCTTCACACAGTGAACTAGGTGTCACTTCACCTGCATCTCCTGGGGCCACGCCCATGATGCCTCGACTCGCAGTCGACCGCGACCCTCGGGTCACGCAGCGGGTAGGGTCATCGACCAGATTCATACCACTCGAGTGAATTTACGCGGCCACTCCGCGGCTCGTCTTCACCAAGGTTGCAGCAGGTTGGTCATTGGACCCTGGACCTGC
>NW_003303746.1:2247198-2347478 GCF_000142945.1 Phytophthora infestans T30-4
CACCTCCAAGGGTCGACAGAGACCTTCGACACAGTTTACCAGTGTTCTCCGTCGCCGAGACGGACAGAGATCGTATCTCCTCGGTTGGCACCTTGCCAGTGCCTCAGCATACAGCTGACTCCCTTCCAAGGGTGGAGCGACGGGCGTAGTTGCCCGAGGCTCCCGAGTCAATCAAGACTCTCCATGGCTTTGCAAAGCCCTTCACGTTCGCTTGAACGACCAGCAAGCCCGGCTTGCACACACTCTTCTCGTAAGAGAGCTCAGCTCTCTTCGGGGCTGAGCCCCGTTGTCCTCTACCTCTTCGAGGCACAACAGAACTCAGTTCTTCCCCAGTAGGCCGCCCCGCGCTTACTGGGAGTTGCCGTTTCCCGGCGATGACCCGGAGGGTTGGCTCGCCGGAGCCTCGCGCTTCTTGCGCAGAGGGCAATAGGCCCTCAAGTGCTTAGTGCTATTGCACACAAAGCATCGGCGGATGCCGGCGCGCTGCTCCGCAGCAAGAAGCTCCGCTTCTTCATCTTCAGCATAGCTGAGGTCCATCGGCTCTGGACCGCTCGAAGAGCTTGCGCCACCAGCGCTCCAACCAGGTCGCGCCGACCTGAAGTTGTGCTCGGCATTCAATGCCACATCCACCGCCTCTTCAAAAGAGTTAGGGTGTACACGGAACACTTCCGTTCGAGCTGCGCTCACACGAAGTCCCTCCATGAACACGGTCACGCTGACCAGTTCCGGAAGAGGGTCCGCCGCCATTCCGGCGATAAGAGTTCTCAACTCTTGGACATAGTCCAATAAATCCTTCTTACCCTGGCGGGTAGCAAGGAACTTTGACCGGATACGGTACGCCTGATTAGGCGGCGCGAACACGCGCGAAAGCTGTTGCTTCAGCTGATCCCAAGTGGGAAATGCAGCGTCAACAGACGTGCCGCACGTTAGTGCCCATTCGCGAGCGCGACCTCCAATCCTGGAGATAGCCAGCGCCACGCGCTGATGCTCAGACTGGAGCAGGGCCGATCCCATGGCCATCTCGACCTCACGGGTCCAGAGAAGGAGATTCTCTCCATTTTTTTCCCTTCGAAGGTTTTTAAGCTCCCCCCTGAAGCGGGTTTTCGTTCTCAAGAATTCTTTCCGGCGTTCATCGAAGCCGGCCGCCGTTGCGGCGCTCATCTTCTCTTGGACATGCTCCAAGAGCGCGTTCTCGTAGCGGGAGAACGATTCCAGCCTGGCAGTGACCGCCTCTGGACCTTGCGATGCAAGATGAGCCACGCCCTCCGGGCCAAGCAAGGACATAAGCTTAGTAAGCGCGTCCTGCTGCGCCGGGGGCAAATTCGCGAACACGGGGTGTTCCATCCTCGCAGAGGATATAGTCAACCGACTCAGGGAGCGGGGATTGACTACAAGTGCTACCAAGTGCAGCGGGGCTGCCGTAGCTTTAGCGTCAGAGGAAGACGTTCGACTCAAAGAGTCACTAATACTAAGTTCCTTATCCAAAGGACACTTACAGCCCAAGACCAGGGCTCAAAGTTAACACCTTAACTTTTATGCTTCAAAACCAGAAGTGTTTTATTTACTATTATTGCGGCCAAGCCGCCTAGGGGTAAATGTATCTCTTTAACTATCTAGCATAGTTAAACCTAATCAAATGCATAACGTGTGGCTTTCAGCCAACGTACTGAGAGACCTTGTTAACTCTCCAACTTATGTACTGAGAGTTTGTTAACTCTCCGGGTACTTCGTACCCCTGTGTGCTCCACACCATGTAACCCCGTTACAGTCAGAGTGACTATCCCGTTATCCCTCTTACTACAGGAGCTAAAGACGCAGAGGAGGAGCCGACACAGAAGAAAATGAAGAGGGGATAGAAGAGCAAGAAGCCGAAGAAGGAGCCGCAGAAAAAGAAAGAGAAAAAGAAGATGATGAAGAAGAAGAAGGTGAAGAAGAAGAATCAACTCTGCTGAAGAAGAAGACGAAGAGGACATTGAGGGAAATGCTTCTGGTGTAAAGGGGGGCAAAGAAAGAAATGACCACTTTCGGATGTGGAAGATGGGTATTTGGTTACGGTCTCTGCCTTTAAGAAGGAACTTGACTCCTGGGCTGGTCTCAAGGTGAATCTGCGCGAATACATGGAGAAAACACACCAACAAAGTGTATAAAAAATCAATAAAAAATCATCCACACGGCTCGACGCAACGCTGCACTCCGCTCTCAAGTTCGATTCAAGGGGCGACCAGACTCAGAGACCCCCCTCGTTCCTTCGGAGCAACCCTCCCAGTGCAAGTACATTTGTACGCACTGTAAGTCGGAGCGTACCGGAAAACGAATGTCACACACGTTATGACGCACGGAGTGTCCATTCTAGATGCTTGCTCAGCTAGCACAGATGGCGGATGATTTGTGGGTCGTCATGATGAGGCGTGAGATCTACCAATTGGGTCCTGCTATAAGCCATTTTGAAGATGAAGCAGCGCTAGTTAAGAGACTTTGATCTCTAAATTTTCAGTACATGTTTGATACCTGGATAAAACCTGGAAACTACTTGTGTTTGTGTGGCGAGGCCTTGAGCTTATGGTGCTGCTGAACTTGCAGCCGACACAACGAAGTGGTGTTCATTCCATATTTTTTCCAAGTCGACAGATACTAACTGAACAGGTGTTATTGGACAATACCCGGACCACCTTTGACCATATTGGTTGGCTGCGAGACATTCAGCTCTGCTCACTTCCATTTTTTTTGTTTAGCAACGCACATAAGTATTGTCCAAATACTTTCACCTGGAAAAAAAACCTGGTAGGTAAATATACTTACCCCAAAAATAAAATTACGTCTTCTGATTCGGAGAAACCTGTATGAAACCTGAAGCACAATACATGGCGAATCAGAAATTATTTTATTTTTTTGCCGGAAAACCTGGACGCGAAGGTCGTCCTTGAATTTTTCCTGAAGCGCTCCATTGTATAGTAAATCGAAGTGGTTTGGAGCACCCTAAGTTTTATTCATAAAAAGTCCCGTTAAGGGCGCCCAAACGCGTTTGGGCGCCCTAAGAATTTTCGTCATTTTTTAAGAGCTTCAAAGATTACACGTAAAATATTAAATTTCCGTGACAATTTAAATTACTCAGTAGTACAATACATTCTCATTTAGGTACGATAAATACTGGCCGTCGGATTTTAAGTGAGCGTTCTAGAAAACGCGCAGCGCGGGAAAAGGGGGCTCCGCGCGCGATACTGCCAGACGATCGCCAACTGAAGTATCTGTCGCCGGGAATCGCTTGCGCGCACGTGCACTTCGCTGGGGGTAAAGTCAATGCAGAAGGGTACGTGCGTTTATCTACGGCTTGACCATGTTTGGTATCATGACGTGTATTTCTCCGTAGACGAGATTTCGATGGATAGTAATTCTTCTAGTGACGCCCCAGACGACGACCGCGACGAAGATTTTATACACATGAGCGATTTAAACGAGGAGTTGCAGAAACTTCTTGAGGAGATCGGTGAGAGGAATCGGTTGCTAGACATCTTTCTACGTTTGTTTACTATGAATTTTAATGGCGTGCGCAGAATCGAAGCCAAAGCACTCTCATCGACAAGGTTTGTATTGCTGCTTCTTGGAGCTCTGCTGAATCACAAATCTAACAACTGTGTATTATTAAACGAAATAATGTAGGCGCTACAAAATCACTTTGGTCGGAGAGACAATCTCTAAAGCGGAAAACGTTTTGCCGTCGACGTACAGCATCCGGGAAGCGGCGGCGGCGGCGATCGAGTGGAACGAGCAGCTGCACTGGCGAAGAAAGTGGAGCAGAGACGCTGTCGATGCATTCATCTGACGGAGCAACAGCCGATTCTCGTTACGATCCACTCGAACGGTATGCTCAAGACCCACAATCCGACCGCACGCCCCGCGCCAGGCGTACCGAAACGTATCCAGCTCGTATGGCGATGGAATCATCCCGTGAAGGCGTTTGCAACAAGATACCTCCACTACCTACGCTGGGTTTTTCGTCGTAGAGTGAGGTTAACCGCGTTTTAGAGAGATACAGCAGCGATTTTTTCCTGTTATTCCGAGCCCGTGACACTCAGACCGTGAAAAAGCATAACTCGTAAGTTTAAAGATTGTACCATCATATTATTGAATACTGATAACATGTTGATATGATTTATTAGATTGAGCGCTCTGCAGGTACTAACGAGTATGGAGCACAGCTACAAGGTGTTCCGCTGCACACATGGGTGCTCGCAAAAGTCTCGCAGCAAAGGTCGGCGCAGTACGCCAAGTCGATACACTGGATGTCAAGCCCGCTTCACAGCTGCAGTAAGAAATGTTGCCGCACAAGGAGAAAAACCAGAGTGGAAAATTGTTTTACGGAGCTGGGTACGTGGCCGTACAATTGTTGAATAGTTTGATGAACTATTAACAAGCTGATGTCTCTGATTGTAGACATGGACACATAATCACCGCACGAACGCAACGATTTACCCGAGTTACTTTGGAGCCGGGTCGATACCGGAAGATAGTCTGGTTCTCGAACAAGTGGGCCTTCTTGCCGATGCAAACACAGACTCGCGTCGCATTCAAGAGTTTCTATCGGGCGCCTTGGACCGTCAGGTGACACCCCAGCAAGCGCGTAATATTGTGCAAAGGGTACTGAGAAGTACTTCCGCTGATAAACAGCTAACGCGCATGTTTGATACCCTCGCGGAGTTCAAGAATCATGAGGTACTTGTTATCCACGATCAAAACGACGTGACGTCCGGCGTTGTGATGCAAAGTGCCACTCAAAAGGTAGCTTTTGAGCAATGGGGTGACACTTTATGCATGGACTGGACTTACAAGCACGGTAACTTGGGGTTTCATCTCGGTAAGATTACTCATTAATTGTGTGAAGTCATACAAATTTCCTTCAATGTTTTTCGTTCGGCGCCCTTATCTTTGCGGCGCCTTTACGCTAGGCACCCTTCTCTCTAGGGCGCCCTTATCTCTGGTGTAGCATCCTTACTAATTGTCTCTTATCTATATGTAAATACAGGTGGCCTGCTGGTGACTAGTGCAACAGGACGTGGCGTGCCTGTACTAGACTTTATCGCTCTCAACGAAAACATGGAAACAATGGAGACTATTTTGGAATTTTTTAAGACGCACAACAATTCGTGGAGAAACATTGAGACCTTTGTGATAGACAAAGACTTCAAGGAATGGAAAGTGTTAGAGAGATGCTTCCCCCAAGCCACAGTGCTACTCTGCCAGTTTCACACCATGGCGAACTGGAAAAATATTTATAAAGCGGGCAGAGTATGGGCTTAATGGTGTTCAGCGAGATGAAGTGGAGATCTCGATCAAGCAGATGATGTACAGTACTACCAGAGAAGCTTTTGAGCGAGCAAGAGATGGATTCGAGAAACTGTGTAAAGGAAAGTGTCCCGATATTTGTAGTAAGCCGTGCCCAAAGATTTTTTCGTACTTTCAAAACAACTGGGAGTAGTGTAGCGATATGTGGTCGACCCTTGGTCGTGGGAATTACTTTACAGCGGGCAATACGACGACGAATAGGATTAAAAGCAATTGGAACCAGCTTAAACGGCTTCTTGGGAAAAAATCACGGATTGATCGAACAATCGCGGGATTACTACAAAACCAAATCAATGGTGTCAACCACGTCCTGACATCGTTGCGCAAGTTTTCAAGTCAGTCGCGTCCACCAGATGATATTCCTTGGTTCTTGCAACGCGTTGCTGCAAAGCTGTCTAACGACACATTTGTGAAGGTTTCGTTGCAGTGGAACTTGTTCATGGTGCACCAGAGTGAAGCTACATGTCGGCACGTCGGGTTGGCCCAATCCAAATGGAAAGTGTGTTTGCATGGTCAAGAATGGTGTGTTGACGATCTGCTATGGTCGTGCAATTGTTTGTTCTATAAAAGCTGCCGACTTCCTTGCCAGCACGTAATGATTGTTGCTAGCAAAATTCATGGATTCGAATCACTTCCAGCAGAATCAGTACCAGCTCGATGGAGCATGACAAAGACTGAAGAATTGTACGCGACGTTTGAAAATGGGTTGAATTCGCTTCGTGAGGTGGTTAATATGGTGAAGGCACGACCACCTCCGGTTATGGCGCCCCAAGTCGTTGCAGCAACCTTAAAGAATACTTCTACTACGGCTCTGAGCACGGGAAAACGTTCTGTTAAGTACGTGCGTCTACGACGAAAAGAACAGACAAATATGGTTGTCTTATCCGACGCTGAGAAATATGCAAGAGCACAAGCAATGTTTGAGCCAATTATTGAAAAACTTAGTGCGTTACCGACAGTTGACTTTTACCAGCAGATGAGCAAGTGGAAGACAGTGCTCGAGGAAGAAGTAGGGGGTGACTGTGGATCCATTGACGATAGCTTCGATAGTGATACGGGAAGCTACCTGGACCAACTTGATTACGCAGATGTGATGGCCGAAATGGAAGTTGATCAAGAACAGGTCATGAAGGCTGAATCTCTAGCTGACCTCGCTCGAAAGTGGAGCATTTCGATGCACGACGTTTCTCTTTCAGACAAAGATACAGTGCCGTCCGATAATGTGTTTGTAGAACCAACACAACCTGCGCAACCTTCTGAACAACCTGCACTACAATTCTCTCCAGACGACGAGGACGTGGATACATCTGACATCAAAACAAACCAATCCAAAGTCCTGCCTGTGGAGGCTACCGTGTCATCGGTCATTCTTTTCAAAGCTCGAGATCTTAAATTTCTCCAGCTCCCAGCCCCCAAACCTCGAACAAGAAAAAAGAAGAAGCAAGGATGGAGCACCCCACAGCCGAAGTTTGCTCTTGTTTTCTTTTCTTTCGAGGTGACGACAACGATGACAGAAATTATTCAGTGGTCTAACTATCATCTAAACGTGGAGAAGGTCTCGAATGTGCTCGACCAGTATCCAGTGCGTATGACTGACAAATTCATCCAAGCTCGTCCCGTTAGATGTGAAATTGCAACGGAAACCAGCGCGAACAGCCACAAGGAACATTCATTTGTTATTCCAGACGTTCTTTTGAAAAAAGCAGAGGCTTCGATGCTGAACAAGAGGGCCCGTCTTGCTGCTAATAAGGAAGACGCACCATGGGGGCTCATGGTTTCATTCGGCTCAAGCGAAATCGCTCTATACAGGTACGTCAACAGTTTCTTCTCTGCAGTACCAAGGGTGCTACAAGAATATTAAGGTTGCTCGAGGAGTACTAAGGGCGCCACATCACAATTATTAAGTCGTGTGTTTGCTACTAACACTGGTGATGTCTATGTAGCTCTTTCTTGTACAGAATGAGGAGTTTTTACGACATAAAGGCGAAATCGAAGGGTTACCTTGAAGACCTGAAGTGGATAAAACAGGAATGGCGCTTTGTTCAAGCTCACCCAGTTGAATTATTTGTTTTGGAGACCAAAACGAACGGGTTGCTACATTCCGAATCTACACAAATGCACGAAGCACTGTCCGACGATGTGATCAAGAAGTTTTCGACACTATCGCTGATGACAGAGCTGAAGACCAAGTCGGGAACCTGCGTTGTAAAGTTCAGCGATATTGCTTGTGGAGTCCTACGCGGCAGGCTAAACGACGCTGCCATCGACATGGCAATCACTTTGATAGCAGAGAGTGCACGAGGATGTGTTGCCTTTTCATCGCTGACTCTGGCATTGCGATGGCCAAAGCCACCAGAGCAATGATTATCTCAGACGCAATTTGTGATTCTGCCGCTTCACTTGAGTACGGATCACTGGGGAGTTATCGTCGTGGAAGTTATGTTCCCAACAACGCTGAGAGTGAACTTTTACGAGCCGCTTCATCAGCAATGCTATCGCAAAGAAGTTTTGAGCGCATGGAAAAATGAGCTACTGCCGTACTTGCAAAGGTGGCATATTGATAGTGGCTCAAAAGAATCGTTTCCAAAAGAAGTAATTACGAGCTGGATCCGTGAGCCGACTCAGCCCGATGGTATCTGCTGTGGAGTGATGATCATCGGAATGGTTTACTCATATGTGCTCAACGCTCGCAGATTTGGGCGTCTTCGTGTCACTGACGCGTATTTACGCGTTATGCGATTGAGACTCGCATGGATGTTGCTGTGTACAACAAAGCGGGTACTGACAAGCACCGGGAATTTAGCTGAAATGCAGAAGACGGATGAAGAAATCAGCAGGTTCTCCGCGTCAACATAAACATCGTGCTACATTCAGGAGCGAGCTACTACTTTGTTCCTTATCAATATAACAAACCACATGTATGTTTAGCATTTTCACTCCTATTTTGACAATTCACTTCTACATTGGGCGTTGCATAGCGCCATTGCCTTGCTCGCTTCACGTGCAAGTCCTTTATTATCTCTCCTTAAAATGCAAACGCTAGGTCGAGCCTCTCGCTCTCATCTCTAGAGCGCAGCTCGTGCACCACGTACATGTACCTGGTGCTATTAAATACCTGGTGCTTCAGAAAAAAAAGTTGTTGATGGATTAGCTGCTACAACAAGACAATCAAATGTGACAGTAAAATGTGATGAAATGCAAAATTGACAATATGGACGGCACTATCGTGAAACTTCGCCTCTGTCGGCTGCCTCTGTTGGTAATTTATTTCCACAAATAAGGGCGCTGATCAGTGCTAATGGTGCGGAAGCACGGCTCTAAGGCTGTTGTGTTGTCGTCTTCTTAGGGTGCCTTAACGCCATTCATAGTAAATACATATATACTGAGTTTGTGTATGTCACTGATTGTGCTGTTTTTCAGAGATTTGTCCTTTCTGCTTGTTGCAAGCGACATTTTGCCTCGATTGAGTAAGGATAACCAAGGTAGCTGCTGAGAGTCACGCATTTTACTCGAATTTATCAAACACTTCAAAGCTGTTTGCGAACATGTTGCTGCGATCCAATTGCACTTACGTGGAACGCTATCGGTTATCGTGATACACGCTTTCAAATGCCCTGACATCTGTCAACGCTATGAGCATCGGTTCGATCGCTTCGTCGAGCTCAGTTCAAGAATGGCGAAACCTGCCATCACGAGTCCCGAGCCGAGAATAAATTGCCACGAGAACGACGCGTGATGGATGAGCGTGTCCATTATTCCAGACAGCGGGATCGTAAGCATGAATCCGACGCTGGTCTCAAGTGGCGACGTCCAGCAGATCGCAGGACTCAAACAGACGAAATTGATCACGAAGAAGACGATAGCCGCAGTCAACGCGAAGCCCCCCTTCTTCATTGGTAGGGAGCCCCACGTCTTCGTAAAGCGAAGGGATCGGGCTGTTGGCGAAGAAAATTGTGCCAATAATCCACGGCGGGAAGGCGAACACACCACACAGTCCAGAAAAGGCGAAGAGAGTGAAGATGTCGTTCATATCGTCCCCTATAAATTTCGAAAGAGTGACAGAAAACATGGCACTCATCGCTGCGGCTGTCAGCATCATCATTGCCGCTACAATGCTCGCTCCTTTGGCTTCCTCGTCGTTATCTCCCCGCCTTGATTCATCACGACCATCATCACTCCGCCGAACGCTGTCAAGACGCCTGAGAGCTTCTTGATCGACGCTTTGCTCGCTTAGTAGGCAGATGGAGAAGCAGTACACAAAGAGCGGCGAGCTGTTGAAGATCGCAGCTCCTGTAGCCACAGCTAAGTTCTTGAACGAGGAGAACCAGAAGTAGTCGGAGACGAGGTAGAACACTCCAAAGAAGGCGGATAGTCGCCAGAGTCTGGACAGCGGGATCACGGAGTGACGCTCGAGCACTCGAAGAAGATTGAAACCAGATCGCTGATCTTCTGGACTACCCCAAACGCGATAGTAGATGAACATCAGCGGCAAGATCACGATCTTTAGACCACCACAAGAATTAATTGTCAAGGTGTACAGATTGTTTTAGTACAAGGACGACCGAGCAACTTACGGGCGCAGCGTGACTAAAGCACATGATGAAAAAAGGTTTTTGAAAGTTGATAGGTCCCTGCAGGCAGACTCCACGTTAGGTGGTGATAACGACTCTGTATTCCAAGTAGCAGATCCAGCCTGAAGTCATTGCACAGACTCCGCCTGAAGGATATTCGTACAAATTACGCCTAAAGATCAATCAAACGTTAAGTACTAAAAGTATTAAATAAATGTAACATTCATTACATCCGTACCAAACAGCGCAACCAGACGTCTCTTGTCAAAGTCCACCTTCATCTTGCTCCCGCATTCTACGTCGCCAAGCAACCTGGTGCGATCGTTTGGGTGTAATTGCGAGTAAACCGGAACATTGCCACAATTGCACATTCTATTCGCAGATGTTGGCGTCCTGGAGTCCAAATGTCGAGCCCTCGAACCTGGTTGCTGACTCGATGCGTCTTCGAGGACGCAACTTGATAAATGGCACACGGCAGATAGCTACGAATCTTCGAACCAGGCTCACAGGTATTTGCATGCGTAAAGTAAACGAACCAGGAATCAATGATTGCGTGGCATTTTTTCTTTGCCACGCCATCCATAAAATATTTTATTCAACGTAGTAAAACACGCATCAAAAATGCCCCTTCACACTTCGCTGGTGATCGTCCATGAGTGAGCAGTCGCTACGACCGCTTCAAGTTTTGCTGAGGGCTATAGCTAAAGCTTAGCGGTTTAGCCTAAGCCCATTTATAAAGGCCACTTAACAGTAATGAATCCTCAAGTACTCCTCAGTAACATTTTCGCTGCTCAATGAAACAAACTATCAAAACTGCGCCCGAAGGACCATCGTGTTCAGGTTTTTTGTTGGCACAGAGGACAAGTGGACAATGTGTCATTACCTTTGCAGTATTCTGACCACACTCTGATACATCCTCGATGGAAAGTGTGGCCGCAGTCCCCAGTTCTAAGGCACTGATCCCTTCTCAAGCCGAACGGTGCCCAACAGATTGAGCAGACATTGCTCTTCCGAACGACAGCAGAACGGGAGAATCCCGGCATCTGTACCGCGATGGCATCACGTTTTGACTTGGCCACAATGAGGAGACTGTCCCACTTGACCGTAGCTCCAGCTTGGTCGGTATCAAATCGATAATACTTTTCACCTCGAGCATTTCTCCAAGTCGAGCTGATGGAAAAGTCGTCGCGCGAGCGCTTGCCGTCGAATTTCCATGCACAATTGTAGAATCCGCACGTGATTGGCGGGAATGGTTTCTTACATATCGGACACTTGACGTCTGTATCGGTCGAGAGGTTGAACGCTTCGTATCCGTTCTGATGAATGACCATCTCTCCAAAGGCCTTACAGCGACGATTCTTGCACTCCCCTTCTATGTTGATACCCTCAGTGCATGTTCGCCACCCCGGGGCTTTGGCATCGAGTTGCAGCTCCACCAGCCACGTGTCTTCATAATCAAGATCAGCAAAGTCTATGGGGCCTCCTCCTCCTCTCATCCTGAGAGTTAGGTGCAAAGTGCATTCTGCTTTCACGTCGTAATGCTCAAGCGTGTTCCTCTTTTCAAGTGCCCTTCCATCAAGAACGAGACGCTGCTGGTCAGGTGGGATGCCTTCACGATCGTAAATCTGTTTTTTTAATTCTCCGACTGTGTAATTCACTGGGACTGACAGGAACATGCATTTCCCTGTTAGAGTCTTTACGGTGACGTCCACAAATCGAGGAATGAACCTCGTTCGAGCGACGAGACGTGCAGAACTGGATGTCAAGTCGGGAATAACAGCGTCGAGCTCTCTACTGTGATCCAGCTCGGCTCCATACAGTAACATGTTGTCGACAATGCGTGCACTTCCTTTCTCGTCGGACGCAGCTCGAAATTTCGCGTTAAGAACGCCAATGAGGCTGCTGACACTCGCATTCTCCAGTAAATCGGAAGCTTGCACCTCCACGATACCTTGCAGACCTTGACTGAATCTGTCTGTAAACGGTATGCTCAGCGTGATTCCTCCCATCTGGCTGATGTGCTGCGAAGATATCAAAATGAGCTGAGAAATATTGGCATTTTATTGTGATTTTTTGATAAGCGAAAAATAACAAAAAGACGCAGAAGTTTGTCTTGGGTTTGCTGATCAACGCAGAGAAAATATAGTCAAACTGCATTACAGGCATAAATCATTCGATCATCCACGCAACCGGTAATAGTAAATGTCCCAATTTCATATTTCAAGCTACCGGCACTACATGTAGTTTCCTATCCAATCTTTGTGCGAGAATGGTAATATAGGAATACATAGGTAGCAGTTGTCCTACATGTATCCAACGTAGTACGAGACTGGTTTTATATGGAAATTCGTGTGCGGCGTGAAACGATCACACAAAAATAGCAAAACAAGCACAACTTGTGCGCTGGAGCCTGTCCCAATTGTGACGATGCCTGGTTCCTCTAAATCCTCGGTCTTTTCACGGTACGAGCATAACACTAAAGGAGCTCGCCTTGCGTGGCTCACTGTTAGATAGCGTACAGATCGTCAGGAAAGCAGACGGCGACAAACAACGCCAGCAACCTCAATCGAAGTGAGCGCTCAATCGTAACTTTGTGTCTCCTGTGCGGCATTGTAAATTGACTTCCTTTTGAACATAGGCCACAAATTACTGCTACGCAACGAAAGTGACTTTGATGAGGTAGGAGCGTAAGCTTTGTTACTGACGATGGATTCTTTTCTGACGTCTTTGCAGACAGCTTCCGTAGCATCAACGACGAGTTCTCGAAGCTCGACTTCGACTTTATCTCGGTTTAGCCAAAACAGTCGATGGACTGAAAGAAATCCGGGTTCATTTGCGACATCATGTGCGTTGATACTAAAGAGAACTAAACACCAAATTATACCCGGGAATCTAATGATAACGCTGTAGATGCATCCCTATCTGATCTGGAACTACGCAAAAACCAAATCGAACGTGAGCTAGCGCAAGTGCAACGCGAGTTGCAACTACGAGAATCCCAGCAAGCTACAGCACGTGTGTCGTCTATCAGCAAAGTCGCAAGGTAACTGAGATTAGCACTGCAACCGAAGAAGTCAAAGCTGCATTAGGTGTTTTTCAAATACAAATCGATAAATATTAATTATAATGCATGCATCTTTCTGTAGAGAACTTAAGAAACTGCACTTCATTGTCTTCTCGCCAGTCGAACCGCACTGCCTCTCGAAAAGCTCAGACTGTTCTTGATTGGCTGATTCTATACTTTAATGTTGCGTTAATGTTGCGCCAAGTCGAGATCGTCGTGTTAAGTCGCCTTCGAGCATCATGACGGACATGGCGCCCCCGCGATTGAGCGGCACCATTTGGAAGCGCAACGCTGGCATCCTACGCGCTTGGCACAGTCGGTAGTCGCCTCAGAGCTGCCTGCTCCGCGTTATAATAAGTGAGAGGGAGTCTAACGTGTTGTTTATTCTTGTTCGTTTTAAAGAGCAGCTGTGGTGACAGCTGACGGATTTTTATTATACAAGAAAAAAGTGGACGCGTGTGTTTTTACGTTATTTTTATTTATTATCTGCGGTGTTGCCTTCACGCTTACGTACATGCACGGTATTAAATTATTTGTCAACTATCCTCAGAACCAAGACGAAGAAGATCGACCTGGTCAAAGTGAGATTACCTAAAATTGCTGTCAAATTATTAGAACTTAAGGCTAAATTATCTGTTGTTTTCAATTACTTTTAGGCGACATTTGCTGCGACGATTGCGCAGGCTAGCGGGTATTACTTCTTCGAGCTGCAATGCGGGTCGACACAAGTGGCGATTGGATTTCCAGCGGTTCAAGATGCTCGACTGTGGCTGAGCGGCATGATGGAGGCAGCAGGTGCGTACGTCGATAAAACTTTGGATATTTAAAAAATATTAGCACTTTTAGGTGTTAATAAAAAATCGTTTTTATAGATGAAAACAGTGCGGGTCGACGAGCGTGGATGGCGAATTTAAGTCGCATGTTGACGCTCAAGTTGCGTGACCGACGCGAGTTAGTGCCGGCCATGGCGGACAGGGATTGGTTCAGCGAGTGGAATTTCTGTCTGCGGTGAGAAAATTAAATTGTTTTATTTAATTTCTAACAATGCTGATATAGTTTTTTCATAGATCGCTGAAGAATGATAGAGAACCAATGGCAGCGCGTCAAAGACGACTGCGACGACTGCATACGGTGCGTATGGTGCTTGTTTTTGTCACTTGATCTCACTTTCCTTTAAGAATAATTGTTTTTTTTCCGGTATTTAGATTTGGCTCCAATTCGAGTTATTCGCCGAAATTCTGGCGGAGATTTTCTTCTCGTCAGTGCAGCAGCGAGATGCACGCGGTCTCGCTCGAATCGAGTCTTTCGAGCGAGCAGCCAGCGACTTTGCGCTAACTGGGCAGAGACCCGACGTCCCTCAACTAGTAAACGACACCCAAGTGACCCACCCGAGTTTACTCTCGTCAGCTTCCACGTCATTCTCGTCCACCACAACTTCCCATCAAGGCACCGACCAGGATTTCCGAGTGAGCAACAGATCCGCCAGACGTGACGACGTGGACGAGATGAAACTCGCGGGGATTCACTTGCAATTCGCTTCCAAGAGCTGGCAGGGACACAAGCGATTGGCCAAAGAAACCGCTTTATTCGCCAAGTTCCGGTCGCTCATTGAGCTCTACCTCTCGGAGAGCACGTCGGACAATGGCAAGCTACCGTCTTCGCTTCGTGCGGTGCTCTCAAAGCTGCCGTCGTTCCCACTGGTGTCTGCGTTCTCCATCCGAGACGTGAGCGTTGTAGCCATCGCTGAGCCACTACGAAGCGAGAAATCAACGCTCGCAACGATCGATTACCATGACCTCGCGGGCTTGAGTATGGCACTGCGAGAAGCCAAAATGTTACGGTACTTCCCGTACCAAGAGCTACCGGAGCTCGTCGTTCGACAGTTCCCTGGCAATGTGGCGCCTACGTTGGTGAGCGTCCACCCTCGGTACGACAATGTATTGGTGAGCTCGCTACGGTCTTCGATGGTTCATGGAGTGCTGATCCGTGCGGCTCATAGTCGCGTTGAGTTGTTGTCTGCGCTTGACGTTGAAGAGCTGGTGGAAGGGAGAGAGCCGCAATGGATTCCGTACATGGATCTGGTGTACTGTCAGCTGGACAATGGAGATTCCCAAGTCGAGAACTTGGCGGTCAAGGACTTTTTACTGCAACGCTCTAGCCAGCGTCTTACGGGCGACGTTGTGGTCACAGTTGATGCCGAGAAGAGTAAGCTGCTGCTGGATTTACCCGAAGCTTTCGTGCTCAAGCACGACGTGGACATTCACCCTCTCGTACGAAAGCTACAAGACATTAAAAAGAACGCCCAGATCTTCGCCTTAGCAGCATCCAGTCCGACTTTTTCAGGACAGTCTCGACCGGTTGACACAAGTGTCCAGGTGGCTCGCGAATACGAAGATGCAGTCAAGAAACTCTTCGTCCAGCACATTAAACAATTCGCAGCGCAGCTAGTTACACTCGGAGACTCTGCAGACGCCTGTTCGACAGGAAGACCGAGAACGCCGACCTGGAATCAGGCTCAAAGCTCGTCCCGTGCCCGGCTCACGCGGTCCAATACGCTGTCCTCGATACCTCGCCCCGAAGATTTTTTCTCGTCGGTCCACTCGATGGAGTTTGAGCCGAGCTCTCAGCCTCGACTACAGCGCAGAATGTCGTCGTTGAGCTCCATGGCTCAGACCATTGGGGCAAGTGGCTCGGCTGATACCAACTCCGGCACCTACGTCATCGACACGTTGCATCTCCGTCAAGTTATGCGCGAAGGAGGAGTCAACGTGCGCTTCTTCCCGCTGGTTTTCCGGTATTTAAATTCTCGAGACCAACTCGGCGTCCAAGTGCTGGTGGCCAGTGAAATTATCGCTCGACTGGCCAAGAATTTGTTCCGATACCGCATGCTGAACCAAGATACCGGTAGTAAAAGTCGCTGGAAGGCCCGAAAGTCTCGTCTGATCCAGTTCATCGACTCCATTATGCACGGCCTTTTCCATAAGAACCTCCCCGACGGCCAGTGTGCGATTCAAGAATGCTCTGGCGACCAATTCTGGGACATCGACGGCCCCATACTGTACTCTCTAGGGGCCTTTGCGTCGAGTTTCGCGATGGATTCAAAGGCGCAGAGCGAAGTGATCGAGTCCGCGAGCGCGTGCTTGAACAAGTACCGGGACCTACTGAAGGTGAATCCTCCTATCCTCTTCAACAGCCTCCTGCATGTGTTCCAAGCGCGATTGACCAAATCGATCTTACCGGAACTGCACGAAAACCGGTTTGTGTCGGTACCATTCTTACGAACCGAAGACGACTTGACGTTCAACTACGAAGAAGACGACCCGAAACTTGCTATGCGGATCCACCAAGACTTGCTCTGGAGCCACTTGCAGTTCTTTCGCGTCCAATTTGAAGCCTTGAAACCGGAATTACCGGTATTGACCGGTATGGACCGACATGGCAATTTGGAGCGGACGACGTGGACACAGTATTATCGCACGCTATCGCAGATTTTCCGACAGAGCTTAGCTCACACACAGCCAACGCGCTTGGAGAAGGCGATCCAGTCATGGCAGGATTTAACGTCGGTGCGAACGCACTTGAGTCTGGCCTTACGCGCTGCTGCTGCACCTTCGTATCATCCGTCAGGAAGCAGCAAGACGTCTGCTATCATTCGAGAACACTGCAGTTTTGCGTACTTGCGAATGGCTTCAAGTAAAGCTCTCTTCCCGGTCGAATACAAGCTCGCGTTACGGTGTCTGGAGCTGGTGAGTACCGGTGAAGAACTGGCAAAGGCGATGGAAGAGTCCGAGGAACTGCTCGAATGGCTGAGATTCTTCTACCGACCAGCGAATCCCTCGCAATTCGCCAAAGGTTCGTCATCTCACCCGGTATTTTCGATCCAATACTTAACCGATACCGATCTAGAAACCGGTATACTGACCGATACTGGGGTCTCTCTTCGAGACCATTTCCAGCGTCACCAATCTCGACAGTCGTGGATGTGTGTCATGCCGAACGTGGACGCCTATTGTCGTCGCATTGAAGCCATGCGTCGAGATCCCGTGGCTATAGCAGCGACCAGAGCTGTGTTGTGTGAAATGGGGGTCGCGTCTCGCCCTATAAGTCCTTCCAGTAGAGACCACGGCGCTGTTATGGACGTGTCGTGGGCGGACAAGTACCAGACGTCGTTCAGCTTCAACCCACAGGACACGACCATGCCGTCATCCATGTACTCGTCAAGAGGAGACGCGCTCTGGTTTATCGAGTGCTTCTTCTTACCTCCACTCGCCAACAATTCCTCGCTTGTAGCAGGCGATGCATTGGTGAATAACGACGAGATCTCCAGGCGAATGACCACTACGCGTCCAGATATCGACGAAGGCCCCGTGCCTGGACTAGCGTTAGTTTGGGGTTATCCACTGGGTTTATCACTAGACGAAGAAGCTCGCATCAGCCCTGGCACGTCGACATTATCACTTCGGTTAAGTACGGAGAATTTATCTGCAGTTCGTATGGTCTCGTTCCCTCCGCCACTACGTCGAGTTGTCCAGATCGCGTGTGGATACCGTCATACCGCTCTAATTACCGACGATCGCCACCTGTATACCTTTGGACATGGAGAATGTGGACGCTTAGGACACGGAACCGAAGAGGATTGTACCGATCCGATACCGGTAGGATACTTTACGAGTCTTATCGCTGCTGAAGGTGTGGAGTTTGGTGGCGTTGTCGACGTTTCTTGTGGTCGAGAACACACGATGGTAGTGACAGGGAACGGAGACTTGTACGGCTTTGGATGGGGCGAAGCGGGTCGTCTGGGCACTGGAGAAACAGGCAGCAGTTTGTACCCATCTCGAGTGGACTTGAGGAACATTGCGGCGGTAGCGTGTGGACGGGAACACACACTGGCGCTTACGAGTAAAGGTCGAGTGTTCGCTTTCGGTGCTGGTTTCGGTGGTCGTCTCGGCAATGGCTCGGAGACGGATGAAGAGCTCCCATTCCTTGTAGAGGGGTTGGAAGAGTACAGCATTGTCGCGATTGCTGCCGGGGAATGTCATTCGTGTGCTCTAAGTAGAGACGGAGAAGTGTTGACGTGGGGATTTGGCAGCTCAGGAGCGCTGGGTCACGGTACTCGAGACAACTGTTTGATACCGACACTCGTGGACGGACCCTGGACAAACCCTAATGTCGAAACCCTAATTCATGACATCTCCGTCGTGACATCAGTTGCGTGTGGGAGTTATCACACGCTGGCCGCAACGAATGACGGCGTTCTGTACGGCTGGGGCGACGCTGCAGCGGGACAATTGGGGGCCGAGCACCTCTCAGCACAAGATTTGGTCGTCCTGTCTCCAAAGGAAATTCGACTTCCGACGAGCTCAGGGATCCGTGGAATCGCCTGTGGGACTTTTACGTCAGCAGTGTGTTCAACGCAAGGGCAACTCTTTATGTGGGGCTCCCCTGCAGCAGGAAACGGAGCCCCGTTGGATGTGGAAGACGCGCATGTCAAGAGAGTCGGCGTCTTGGGAGAGTTCGAGTTTTCCCAAATTGCATGCGGTACGTCGAGAATCTATTTTTTGTTTTTTTTCTTAAATTATTTATAACTTGTTGAACTCTTGTAGGAGCGTACCATGCTGTCGCAATCACTCGGAAGTTAGAATATTGCTAAGTCGTCTTGTACCCATGCGTTGGTCCTAATAGATCCATCACTTTTATTTTTCATAATTTCTTGAAAATAGCGACTTGTGACTTACAGAAGAAGTTCAGGGAAAAAGACATGAAACTGCTCTATTGTTGATCGCTAATAACTTTTTTCTTCTTTTGTATTTTGCACCATGACGGCGACTCGGGGCGATTCGAATGGGACGTCTCTGGAGCAGATTCTGCCTCAACTTCGACCCAAGCGTCCGACGCCAGCTCGAGGAGTTCTCTCTCCGCCACATGCGACTCGACAGCCTCAAGATGCTCCTCGTCTAAGCGAATCCGCAGCTACTTTTCCAGTGGCTCGACTCGTGGAGACGTCTCTGTACTTCTGGACCGTAGTGGCAGTCATCCTCGGCATTTTTCTAGCTTGTCTTGTTCTGTACATGCTTTACTTTAAAGAGGGTGGGGATCTCACCCCCACGCTACCATTCAACCTGGCTGCGTACGGTGGTTTAACCGTCACGTTGGCCTCCTGTTTTGGGCTCTACGGGCTGCTGCAACACCGAAGAATTGTCACCGAAGGAGGACGCAACTACTCGCTTGGAATGGTGCGTACTCTGCTTTAAATCTTCGGTTTACTGATATCACTAAGACCTCCGCTAGTTTGTCAGTCTAGGAACCATCGGAGCCATCGTTGTGGTTGTCGCTGGGGCGATGGCGTTGTCGCTTGTAAGTACCGTCGAGCAAGCACAAGACGGAGACTTTTCGAGCGATCGGGTCGTCGTGTTAGAGACGAATGTGATAATGAGGCTACACACCCAAGTCTTAAAGAGCAGCTCGTCGTGGCAGAGTACACAGAACGAGCTGAAATGCTGCGGCTACGACCGAGTTAGTGTCATGCAAGAAAATCTAAGCCCCAGTTCTTCGTGGGACGCTTCGCTTCAGACCGCAGTTGAAGACGCGAATGCTATCGCAGGCAGATACTGCTCCAGTCGCGTGTCCGAGTGCATCAGAACGGCGTCTGAACCGCATTGTCCCGTTCCAGGCCGAGAGTTTTGTCGTGTCGAGTTGCTAAAAGTTGCGCAGGCCAACTATTCTCTACTCGGCATCTGTGCGATCACGTTGGGGGCAACGCAACTTATCTTCAGCGTCTTTGGACTGTTTACATTACTCTGTGACGTCCGTCGGATTAGCGGGTCGTCTCCGATCTACCTGATGCGACACCGAACGCTGTCGCCGATCCAACCAAATACTGAAGTCTAGAATTGTTTTTTAAAGAGAAGATAGAAGTTAATTAAATAATGATTTAATGAAAAGTCGGGATGCCCCGATCTCCTAAAGCGAAGCGACCCATTGCAGCAACCCACGAGCCTTCTGTGGCTCACTCAAAGACTATCGAGAATGCTGTGCGTCCAGCTGTAGAGATCCAGGAACGGCGTCCAGCTTCACCAGTACAGTGGACGAGGACGCGAGTGAATCGTCGTCCACAATACCACGAGAAGGCCTCATTTCTCGAGCGAGAGTCGTTCAAAGGTCTTGGGTTGGGTACAGCAGAGCCCTACAGTACTTGGTTTCCAGGTACTACACTGGGAGAATCGTATCGCGTTGCCGATACTATATTCCAGGCAGCGCATCAAGCATCTCGAGAGACACGACCTGTTTCATGGGGATATGGGTACACCGATGGAGCGCTGGGGCATAATAATACTCGACGTGTAGTGGAGATGAAGACTTTGGTATCATTTCGTCGAAGTATTGTGCGAGCTGTATCGGCAGGAGATCGATTAAGTCTTTTTCTTACAGGTGAAAAGCTTGGTTTGGAATGGGATCCTCTGGAACTTGATACCTAGAATAATACTTTTTTATTGTAGATGACAATTGGATTTTCCAGTCTGGACGCTTGTTCGAGAAGCAGGATGGCTGTAATATGTGGAAACCGGATGAGATTAAGCTGGAAAGCCGTGCTACTATCGTTGCCGTAACAGCTGGACACCTCGCAGCGTACGCAGTTGATGGTGAGTTGATCAATAGCTTTAGTCGAGAATTGGGTACTTATTTGTTCCTTTTTGTCACTAGATCAAGGACGGTTGTATTCGTGGGGTACGCAGATTTTCGGCCAACTGGGTCATGGAGAGGAGTTGGAGCAAGAAGTTTCCATCCAAAGTGAGGAAGATACCGCCAACCCAAGTATCGAAGACAGACAAGCCAGTGATAATCCCGACGACGAGATAGAAAGTGAAGGAGAACCGCCGGTAAGAGCTGTCGTCGTGGAAAGGCACCCGAGACTGGTCGAAGACCTGAATGGCCATAGCATAGTTAAGATCTTTGCTGGAAACCACTTCGCCGTCGCTCTCACAAGTACTGGATTAGTGTTTTCTTGGGGTCGAGGTTGTTTCGGACAGCTTGGTAATGGCGACGTGGCTGACAACAGTAGTCCCGCTCGAATCGAAGCTCTGAAAGACTCTATCGCCATCGATATATCAGCTGGAATGAGTCACGTGGTAGGCGTTTTCGTCCCAAGGGGAAAAAACCATTCGTCAAACCAGCACGAAGAGAGTTTAGCAACCGAGCACACCGTCGTGATGGTATGGGGTCGAGGAAAGCACGGATGTCTGGGCCTGGGAGGCTCTAGTAACGAGCTACTCCCAAGGGAAAATATCTTCTTTCGAGGATTAGGAGCCGTCAAAGTCGCAGCCGGAACAGATCACTCGCTGGTTCTGTGTAGAGCCGGCGCTCAGACTTTCGTGTATGCGTTTGGAGGCAATCATTTGGGGCAGTTAGGGATTGCGTCCAGTGCCGACCACGTCGATATGCCCTCGTTCCTGGACGAGTTTGTCAATGTCCATGTAGCAGACATTGGAGCTGGGGCGCACTATTCTGCAGCTCTTACAGGTGCGTTAATGACCATGTTGGTGGTACAATAGACTCTCACGGATACGTAGGTGATGGCCAAGTATTCACGTGGGGCGATGCGCGTTACGGCAAAACGTGTCGAGCTGACGGACGGACGACATATGTACCGTGGAATGTTGACCTGCCAAGTAACATTCCTAGTAGTACTTTTGTTTCGCAGCTCTCGGTTGGGTCGCATCATTGTTTGGCTCAACTTCGCATCGGTACATCTTCCAGATCTACAATGAAGAGAGGGGAACTATTGCTAATCTTAATGTTTTGTAGGTGGACAAATAGATCGGTGGAGAAAGTTCCCACTTGGTGGAATTCTACCAGCTTTAAGTCACAAGGATCAGAGCAGTAAAGGTGCGTTGTCATTCCATGCAAACTCGAAGTGTTTCTGACTAACGGGTCGCCTGGTGTGACTTAGTGTCAGTTTGTCAGTGCAACAGTTCGCAAACGACGACACACAACACTCTTGGCATCTTCATCCAATGTGACACTTGTCACGTATCACCGCTGTGTCGAGTGTGCAGTCGTCGATGTCACAGGGGGCACGTACTTCAGCCAACTGCTATTGGACGAGGTCTGCAGCGTGCTTGCTCGTGTCCTAACCAAACTACGAGCACTAGAACCTCGTGCTTGTTCACATCCAGACTCCCGCCACTTATACCGGAAGAATGGTAAGCACAAATCTCAAGTCGTCAAGTCAGAATGCTAAAGTCGACACCTACACGAACAAATCACGTTAGTTTGTCGGTAAAATATTTTTTTTTCACTTGAGACGATTCTAACCGTAATGCGCGAGTGTTAAGTCCAGAATGATAATGGTCCACACGAACAAGTGGCCTTGCACAGCTTGCACATGCGTCTCGAGTACGAACGCTAGTTGATACAACGGTGAAAAGCCGAATTTACGCTTCAAGGTGACAAGCAGAGCGACAAACGCTGCGAATTCGATCGTAGCATAAATCAGGAAACTTGTCACTGCCTCCTGCAACCGTTTGGACGACATCGACGCTGTGCTTGGGTTGTGAGCTGCTATCGGTAAGCGAAACAACGCAGTCAGATATGGAGCATACAGCATCGGGATGATGAACTCGATGTACTCGGCCAGCAGAATATACTCGGAATGGAAGAGAGTATGCAGATCATCGGTAATAGTATCGCTTCTCGAAGTTTTAGAAATTAAAGAAATACCTTGAATAGTGAGAGGTGACGGACCCAATACTGTACTGGATTGAGCTGTTTGGTTACTTTTGTTCGCATTCCGCTTAGTTGATTGTCGTCGGCTGACTGCAGTGTAGTTGGTAAAAGTTCCCGTTCTTGAGAATTGTGCGATAAATTCCCTACTTTGTCCTACAGAAGCAGGGGAAATGGTGCCAGTAGCCGATATCTTCGAGACGTATCAGCCATCGCGCCCTCTTCCAATAATGATAGTAGTTCTTGGATAGTACGCTGTGACTTAGACTTGAAAGTAGTAACTTCTCGCTTGGTGACAAATTTGATCAGCGGCATCGCCAAAATGAATATTGTCTGTTGAGTCCTTAATAGGGTATTGAACACAGCGCTAAACAGTGTAAAACATCCCACGACGCCTCCCTGGTTAGCGATAATGAGAAGTTGCGAGTGAATTTGCTCTCGGTGAATGCTGCAAAACTCTCGGACCAATAACCAGAATCGTAAAAATCTAGAAGAATACACATTTAGTGCGATGATTGTAACGGGGTACGTAGCCCTAAGTGTACCCCTAGCTACATGAAGTGTGACACGTCATACTTCAGGATATCTGGTACATGGTACCAGGGTCGTCCGAGGCCAATGATGACAGTGCTTTCTAAGGTGACTTTTAGTTTGTTTATTTAGCTCAAGCTTAGCCTACCTTTACATATATTCAGCTTACAGCTCACCTTAAATTGGTCACTTCGCTCCCTTAGGCAAAGGGGGCCTGTGAGCTGCCGTTCACTGAGAGTTTGTATACTCTCGGAAGCCAACTTCTTCTAGCGTGTGATCCCGTCACATTGATAAACACATAATGGTGTTGGGAATCTTCACAGCACTGCAACTTCCGGTACTGTCGAGGCCCTGCACATAGCAGTCCCCAGAACGAATTTGACAATACCAGCGATTAGGTGCATTTTCGAGTCTCTCACTTGAAAAGCGACGCCTAAAGTTGCTGAGCACATCGAAAGAAACATGTAAATCCAAGCGGCATATTTAGCTCGCCAGCCGTCCACAGGAGGCTTAGGAGGGATACAATCGAGAGCGAACGCCGTTAATAAAGCAGGAATCGGAGCTAGGACACAAATTGCGACGACATGAGCAATCAAAGTACGCTGTGTGAAGGTAAGTAGTGGTGTTTCTCGTGCTTACCATACTCAAGTACAAGCAGAGGATTGCTGGGCAAAAGACCGAGCAGAAGGGCACGGGCTCAAGTTTGAGAATGCTGTGCGGCGACAGCGAGAGCCCTCCAGAGTGTATTCAAGACTTAGGAGATGATTGGCTGCAGTGACACTTACTTGCACATCCCGCGAGCTGGTCTGGAACCCAGCGGCGGGCGACGACTCAGGCGAGCATTTAGGACCACCATACATGTACTTCACACTCCCATTCGAACACGGCTGCTTCATCGCCTTGAATGCAGTCCGGGGCCGTCTCACTATGCTAGCTGCAGTACTAACACGCCCTTGCCCAGGCAATAGTTATTCTTCGTAGGGTAGCAGTAGTAGCTCCATCTAAATATCCACTTAGCTTCTTAATGTTCCGGTAGCGGTAAGACCTTCAACATCTCACGACAATGCTCAAACTTCACACGATCAAAGCGGTTTAGTCAGCACGTCATCCACCATGACGCTCGTCTCGACATTCTATGTCTTCAACGGCTTCTTTTCAACTAGATTGGCGAATAAGATGATACTTGTTCTCTATGTGCTTCGGCTCTGAGTGTTTACCTGGCTTAGCAGATACTTATATACTTCATCGGTTATCTCCAAACGGCACATGACTCTCAGCTTCCCACTTCAAATCCACGCGAAGCTCTAGTATCCACAATAGATCCTTTGTTCCTTCATTCATCGCTATGTACTCCGCTTCGGTGCTCCTGCTTCCTTGAAGCGTATGATACAACATTACTATCGAGCATCGTCACATACCCACTAGCACGCTTGCGACCATCCTTGTCATTAGCGTAGTCTGCATCCGTAAAGCACGCCAACCGCAGTTTCGAACCATCATCAATGGCTCTCACTAGCCTGTAGCTAGCGACATGTGCCGGGTAGCGGAGCACCCGCTTCGCCATGAGGCAGTGCTAGTAGGTGTAGTTGCCCAGGCACTTCTCCAGATTGCGAATAGGGCAATGTCAGGTTTGGACGCCAAAACTCAATACTGTAGTGCTCCCACTAGCTCGAGGAAGGGTGGGTAGACTTGTTCAGTTGGCAGTTTCACTTGCTGGGGTGACGTCGCCTCAGGCGTCATGCAGCCATTGCACTGAACCATACTAAACTACCACAACGCGTCCTTCACGTAATAGCGCTGGCGGGACATCACCTTCTACTGTACATGGTCAATCTTGATCTCAACCCCAAGTAAGTACTTCACAGGTCCAATCTCTGTCAGTTCAAACTGACGGGAGAGCTGTTGTGCAATGCTGTTGCACAGAGCCGATAGTCCAAGTAGCAATACGTCATCCACATACACCGCCATCAACATAGAAATCTCTTCAGTGACTTCCACTTTTCGCGCGTACAGACTGTAGTCAGGATCCAATCAGGAAAACCCAAGCCGCCGTAGCGCCTCATGCAGGGTGCGGTTCCAAACGTTGGGCGCTTGTCGTAGCCCATACAGCCGCCACAACAAACGACACACAAACACTTCCGGCTCGCGCTGAAAACCTGGAGGCTGCTCCACGAAGACCAGCTCGTCAAGATGCCCATACCGAAAACTATCTTTGCATAGCTCTGCAGAATCACCCAACCTTGCTGCAGTGCGAAGTAGATGGCCGCTCGAATCGTCTCAAATCGGATAACAGGTGCGTACGTTTCTGTGTACGCTAGCCCGTGTAGCTGCTTAAATTTCGTGAATACCAAGTCGATCTTTGAAGCGTTTGATTTTGCCATGTTCATTTCTCTTCACAGCATACATTCAGCAACAGGTAATACATTTGCATTCTTTCATAGCAGCGAAGCTCAAGCGTCCAAGTCCCATGGTATCGCAAGGACTGCAGTTCATCCAGCATTGCCTACCTCCACTGTGACCACCGATGCCCGAGCTTGCTTGTAGGCTGTAGGCACAACCACATCCTCGTGGACAATAACGCTGTTGTTGACGTAGTCTCGTAGACGCACAGACGGCTGTCGCTGGCGCTGGGATCGAGGTGCGCGCTTCACTCTAGTGGCTTCCGCATATGGGGGTGGCACCCAGACTGCATCGGCACACGTATCACGCATGAGCAAGCCACGATCTACTTCGTTACTTTTCCGCTTCTCTTGAATCCGTTTGTCGACGAGTTCGGAGCTGCTGTCGTGTCTCTCGATGACGTGGACGCTTCGTCCACAATTGCAGCCGGTATTTTTGGCTTATCTTTTGCCACAGCCGTTGTGTACGTGCTCATTCTAGCCTTGATGTGCACAACAGGTACATTCGGAGGCAGTTTGTAGTCCCCACCGAAGAAGCAGCTCAACAGGTGCGTTTCCATGTAATCCGCTTCAACTGTAAACGACTCGTGAAATCGGATGTTCTTCTTCCTTGCGGTAATCACAGGTCGGACTTAATGTCAAGCTGCTTGTATCCTTTGCGATCCGTAGCATAACCCCGAAGCAATCATGTACTTCCACGAGTGCCCAGCTTCTCTTTTTTTGTCGTGATCTGTCATTAATGTGCTATTGATCCATGCAGCCCCACGTACGTTGTGATCGTGGGTCTGTTTTGTTTTGCCGTAGAAGACCTTGCATAAGCTTTTAGCTTTCAATGATCTGGACAAACAGACATTCAATGTATCCACCGCGTGCAGGGGCGCTTCACCCCACAGCAGATTTGGTAAGCGCCTCGCTTCCGTAGCATAACCCCGAAGCAATCATGTACTTCCACGAGTGCCCAGCTTCTCTTTTTTTGTCGTGATCTGTCATTAATGTGCTATTGATCCATGCAGCCCCACGTACGTTGTGATCGTGGGTCTGTTTTGTTTTGCCGTAGAGGACCTTGCATAAGCTTTTAGCTTTCAATGATCTGGACAAACAAACATTCAATGTATCCACCGCGTACAGGGGCGCTTCACCCCACAGCAGATTTGGTAAGCGTCTCGCTTCCAACATCGATCTCACTCGCGTCACAATCACATCATTCGCCCGCTCCACAATTGCCTTTCCTTTTGAACTGTCGGCATGGGTAAGCTGCATCCCCTCCTTGTGAAGACCATAACTCCTTAAACGTATTCCTCACAAATTCCTCACCACCATCAGCATGAAACACGAGAATCTTATACTGCGTGTCTTGCTTCTTTAACTTCACCATCAGGTAGCGTAGATGTCTACTAGTGTCCACCTTGGACAGCAGCAGAAACACCCATCTGCAACGCGTGAACTCGTCCATTACCAGTAGGAACATCGTAGACTTCTCAACATCAATCTCGCTGATTGAGCAGAGATCCGCTGAAATCTTCTCTAACTTCTTTGTTGCACGGCGGGAATTTCGACGGTAAGTCATCATTTTCATTTTCGAATCAGCACAAGGATACAGTCATAGCGGCTCAGGTCGTTCGTGTTCACCTTAACTCCAAACGCAGCGCTGTCAACCACCACCTGCTTGATAGTGTCCATGCTCACGTGGTTTAGGCATGAAGCAGGTACATTCCACTTGGCACATCGGTTCGCTTCTGAGCACCCAGTACCAGTTGATGCTGGCGCTGCCCCGCATGCGGTACAGCCCACCACGCAGCACAAACGTCAACTTCCGGTTAGGTTTCACCAACCAGGTCATCAACTGGTTGTCTGACATGACCGGCTTGAAACCACACTTGAACTGCATGTAGGTTTGCGAGGTCCGGTTCACCCTAGTCCGGACAGAGTAGCGCACTTCTTCCAGTGGACGCATATCCACACGACCATTAAGATTACTCACAACCGGCATCAGAACAGCTCTAGCTATCCCAACACGCTCACTTGAACCAGTAGCTTCTTTTAAAAACTCTTCATGTTGCAATTCCATCATGTTGTTCAAAAGCCGTAGCTCTCCGGTCACGTTCACTTGCGCTCTGGAGTCGAGGATCCACTCGATCTCGTCGGCCGGCACCGCTTCGGCACCACCGCTGGAAGCTACCGCCAGCACACGATGGACAACAGGTAAGCCACTAGCTCCACGCTCATCTCCATCCTCGTCGTCCTGCGGCGACGTCAATGAGTACTCAATAAACTCGACCTCTCGTTGCGTGCCGCATGCATATGCGAGTCGGTCTTCAACATCTAGACCAACTAAAGTAGCAAGTTTATGTCTAGTGTATATCTTTTAGTAACTATGCCTTTCTTTGTGCTGACATTTCGAACTCAGACGCACGGGATGGGTGCTCGCAATGCCCGCTTAAGGACGTTCTCCACGAGATTCTTCGCTGACAGTACGGCCACTGTCTATCATGTCGACCGCTCTCGACGCATCATAGCATTCGTCATGTAGCGGATCTCCGCTTGATTCGTCGACTGACGCTCTGAACATTCCTTCCACCAGTGCCCACGCTTGTGGCACGACTGCCACTCCGTGATTCGCTTCAACACCTCGATCGCTGCACGATGTTTGCTTGCTTCTTCGTCACTGCTCTTCTTCTTCTTCTTGGAGTTGCCATGTCCGTTGTTACCACTGTGGTGGCGCTTGCCACCGTGCTGCTGTCTGCTGCTGCCTTGGTGGTGGTTCACGGCATTGACTTAGCGCTGGCCTGGCACCTCGTCCACCATCATGGTTGCCACGTTCTCTCTGCTCTTACCTCCCTGTTTTCATTGTTTTAGTCACCTTTGAGGTACTTTTACTAGGACAGAGCAGTCGAACGTGTTTGACACCTTTTGTCGAACGTAAGTAAATTGTGGAAGATGCTTTTTGTTGAATAAAAGTAAAAAAAATGAATATTTACGACTAGCGCAAGTGTGCCTAAGTTTGTAGGAGTCGATTTCGTTGGGACTGTTTGCTACCGATCTCGCGTAATTTTGCTATCTATTTGCATTGGATGCCCCCAATGGCTGCATTGTTTTTATCTCCTCGTTACATCACGTTGGTGCCGAGGTACTACTGGTAGTTTATGATGGGAGGTGCCGTCACCAATCTGGTACCTCCAAAACAAAGCTTTTTCCGATCAAAAGCTTAAATGGCGAGTGTTGATAGTGTTGGTGACACCCACGGTTTTAAACCACAATACTCATTGCTTTAATAATGCTTTTTCCTCACTCAACTGTTTACTATGACTATGAAAAAAAACTATGCATTTCTTTATTGTATGTCGGCAATAGGCAAATTTAAGCGGATGGGTCAGACAACCAATGTATGGACTCTGGAACTAGGGCCTCGCAAAGACTGGGATGGGAAATTTTCAAGCAAAATACTTAAAAAAAAAGCAAAATTCTTCACGCCATCTTGGTGACTATCACGGTCTGTAGTTTGCAGCTAGACTTTGAGAAGGTAGGAAAGACTGTAACGGTTGTTAGATGCCGAATCAATTAATTGACATATTTCTTGTTAACCCTCATGCATACTCTGCCTTATCTTGAATTCTGTCAATTAATTTTTTCGTTCTTTTTATTTAGATTACCGGCTCTTGGTTACCTGTCATTACCGGCTCGCACCGGATTGCGGACATACACCTAAGTCTCCACCCAGCTTGCTCAAAATTTGGGGAGGGGTTATTTTAGGGACGGGTACAATCCTTAAAGTAGCGGTAAGGTCTTTTGAAGCCTTCTATTATCGGATTATATCGCTATGCTAAAACTCGAAGCTTGTCCGAATCAACATGGGGCATCGATCCTCTCGAGAGCGAACCAATCTTATCTCGTGCCAAACACAAGTTTGCGGCCTTGTGGCATCGGAGTCATATTGGACATCGACGTCAGTACTCGATCGAGCTTCTTGCGTTTCATGACTATCACCAGCGTGTGAAGTACATGTACATGTATGCTGGTTCTGGAAGCTCGCCTGATCCATCGCCCGCTGCTGGATTCCAGAGCAGCTCGTGGGATTTTCAAGCTAGTGGCACTGCAGCCAATCATCTCCTGACTCTTAAATACACTCTGGAGGGCTCTTGCTGTCGCCGCACAGCATTCCCAAACTTGATCTCGTGCTCTTCTTCTCGGCGTTTTGCCCAGCAATCCTCTGTGAGTACTTAAGTATGGTAAACACGAGAAACAGCCACTACTCACCCTCACTGGTTATGCGCTCAACGCGGGCACGGGCTTCGAAGAGCGAAGCGCGTACTGTAAGCTCTGCAGGAGAGCAGCAACCGGTGCGAGCCTCGGCAGGCGAGACGCTTGTGCAGGCGATTGCGACCGCCGTCGTCCGTGCATTAAATGTGGTCCGGATGGGCCCACAGACACAGTAAGCTGCTGAAAATCTATCTGGAGGGCGATCCGTCATAGCAAACCGCCGAGCTCTCAGCCTCGCTCACTCCGTATAGCACCAGCTCGAACGTACAGTTCAAGCCTCGAAGTTTCTCCCCCAGCGCCTACAAAACGGGCACAAGATCGTCGGACGGCAAGACCACCAAGAGCGACACGATGGGCACCTGGCAGGTAAGCCAGATCAGCTCGCCTCGACGCAGTTTGACGGCAAGGTGGAGAACTGGAGGTGCTGGAAGACGGAGATACAGACGATCTCTTACTTGCAGGACGTGCTGTAGCTTGGCCAAGGGCATGAGGAGTACGACCAGGCTCGCGCCAACCGCAACCAAGAGTGGAATAGCTGCTATGAAGCTCGTGAGCGCAAGGCGCTCACGGAGATGGTGTTGTCGCTGCATGGCGACCTGTTAGATCGCGTCAAGAGCGACATCGAAAGCGCTCGGCCTGCGCAGCTATGGACAGCACTGCTACGGACCTACGACGGGACTCAGGGCATCAGCTCAGTGTATCTGAGGCAGGACAGGTACATCCGTCGCCTGAGGCAAGGCGAGGGTGTGATGGGTTACATCAACGACCTTCAGCGCTGGCGACGCGAGATGGAGCGCATGGATGTATCGCTACGTGAAGGAGAGATAGCTAGTGTGGTGTTGTCAAATGCAGTTAATGTTTACCGCTCAATTGCCAATTAGCACTCGCAGCGTGTGTCTCGTCTACGCGGAGGCTACGACAGAGACCAACGTGTACAAGATGCTGTCAACCTTCTACTCGTCGCTGAACGAACTGCTCATCTGTCACTTTCAGCAGAGCACTGGTCATTGAACCCGAGGCTTCTAGATTTCATTTGGCAGGCTTCCACGTACTCTGCTTGATGGGAGAGAACGACGATACGGACGCTCTGCTTATGCCGGGCTGAGCTCTCGCCAATCAGGACAATGATCTCATCGAGGCAAGAAGCGAGGTGTATATTTTGTTGGTGAAGGAGACCTGGAAAGCAGCGATGCGTAGTCGACGCTATCTTACGACTCAGTGCCTGGACAAGCCAGGCGTTTCCACCTGGATGAACTTGTATAAGTGTGGCAACGCTGTAGAACTGTCTGTCGTCGGGTATTGATAGAGGTCGCGGATCTTGGGTAGCATTAGGCTTGTACGGAGCGAACGGAAGAGTCACCACTAGGGGAGAAGACCGAAGCGAAGACAGTTGAGGGGAAGAAGGAAGATTCCGAAGTAATTGATTTTTCGGAGCTTACACTGTCCTCACTACCTAAGTCATCCAATCATTTGGTGCATCCCAACACCAACACTCTGCACTCCCTACTCGTCTAATCATCGCGGGATCGTGTTGGACCGGTTTGGGTTACCGGTTTATGGGTACTTACCGTCTGAAACCGGTACCCTTCAATAGGTATGAAGTCGCAACGCAAATATCTGCCTGCTGTAGAGCCACGTTTCAGCTGCTACTGAGTCAATTTGTGCACTCTACTAAATATCACCTTCGCCGAGGGGTCCCGCCAAAACGCATGTACTACTGTCAGGTACTTTGGTATGTGCTCGGTTTCTGCGTTGGCATCATGGAAACAGCACGCTCTGTCTGCTGTTCGGGGTGCCCCCAAGCATACTAGCGAGTGCTCTTCGCAGAGCGGAGAAGGCACCGGCCCAAATGCTGAAGGGGTATTTTCCTGCACGTATCTCGTTGCCGTCTCTCGCATGTCTGGTCACCTCGTGAAGTCTCTCCTCAAAACTGCTTTAAAGTTATTGATGGGGGAAAACTGCGAGTACATTAAAACCAAATTTGATACTAGAGGATTGGGCTGGTAGCGCTTGGAGGTACATGTTCAATTCGGTAGAGTAATACAACATTTGAGGGAAGACCAACCAGCAATATAATGCTAGCTGTTAGAGCAACTGTGCCGGTACAAGCTGTGAAAAGAAAAAAAGTGGCTTGAATCTGCAATTATGGGCCCGATGATTTACACTACGACAACTTACCCTACTGGTGTAGTGATACACTTCTACCCCGATACTTCTTGCCCACGAACTAAGCTTGCTGCGCTTAGTTTAGGGCGTTTCGACACGCCTTTGTCAGTTATGAAAAAATTATGGGGTTGAAGAATGTTTATTTCCTATGTTTCTAACGTACTGATTTGGTCCAGCTACTAAAGAGCCAATAGTTAATTTATCGCTGTTTAGGCCGTCCACGATGCTCCCTTCCAATAAATGACGAGCAAATTTATCTCCAATTACCTGAAAAACGTGCTCTCGAGCAGAATACCCAAACGGCCTAACACCAACAGATTCTGCAGCAGTCCATACGGCTTGGTATAAACAGTTGCATCTTGCAGGAACGTCAACCCCAAATATGTTAAGCTCGCCGCCACTTCCACTACAAGGCAGCTTTCGCAGATCACCAAGGTGAGCACCAACGTAATCTCCAGGCTATCCACGCGCGCGGCTCACTGCCCTGTCTCCCCAACAATATTTTACCAGCTGTGTCACCATTTCGCCAGCAAAATGCAAAGTGAAAGAATGTGGCCGAATACAACGGCCCGACGCCCTGTCTAACCCCATCAATCATTGTACAGTAATTATCACAGACGGATTTATAATCCAAAAGGTTGGAAGGGGTTCAAAATTTAGTGCCGTGGAGCTGCCTGCATCTTACGGATAATGTCAGCCCTGAACTAGCTGTCATCGATGCCCCCTTAAACCCTGATTCAATAAATGCCCTTGTAAAGCGATCAACACTTGTACTGATTTAGCGAAATTAATCTGGATATTTGGATCATAATTTAATACCTGTGATCATCTGATGCAAATGTAGACAGTTTTAAGTTAGACAACGGTTTGCATTGCAAACCGTTGTCTAACTTAAAACTGTCTACATTTTTGTTGTGTATAGCACACGATTTATTGGCAAATTAAAGCCTTTGGAACTGTACGTACTTCATACTGAAGCACTACCAGGATAAGTAATATTGACATTTTCAATGTTGCAGAACTACACCTTTTACCAGCCTACTTCAGCTTTTCCAAGCAAAGCGGTCGAATGAGTTTTTGTTTTTAAAAAAACTAAAATAAGGGTTTTTGACCAAAGTGGTTCTACGACAAATTTCTCACCAACAAAAAAGCGTTAGTTGGTCAGAGTCTCATTACCGGAGCGCTCATTCTTCAGCCCAAGATAACACCTCCCATAGCCCGCGTTCTTCACGATGGCCCAGCCCACTCAACAAGCCCAGTCGCCCTCCTCACCGCAAACACCACCATCCATTTCACGAGAAGCCGATAACTACAGTACGAGCGCTCCAGCGCGAAGAAACGCGCCCTTAACGCATATCTGACCGGCCAAAATCTTGCTGGATGTGGCTGCATCAACGCTGTGTCTGTTATTACTGTCCGCCGCATTGTTGCGAAGGGTAGTATTGAGCAACAGCCTCGAGGCGGCGCGAGACAAGCGTGCGTTAAAATCATCGTCGAGGTCATGTCCAAGCTCGAAGAATACCTTAACGAGCATGCGGACATGACAATGTCCGTCATGAAGGACCGCTTGTTAAGCGACCTCGCCGTGGACGTAAGCATCTTCTCTTGCCTCCGCGCTCTTAATATACATCGTAAAAACACTACGTTATGAGAAAGGTACAGCACTATGAACAACATGGTGAGCAAGACGAAACGGAAAGTATATGTAGAGTCGCTGAACAAACATGTTTTTGCAGGAGACATGATTGTATATCATGACGAAACTAACTTCAATCTTTACCGCTCGCGCCATTGCTTTAAAACATTTTCCTTGCTGAGCGCGGCGACGACATGGCGTAGGTAAGTAGTTATAGCTACACAACCACGTTGCTTGATAAATACATCCGGAAACCATTTTGGTTAATAATTGTACTTCGTTCTTCAATACATTAAGTTGCGCGATTACACAAATCACTTAGCTTAAGAAAATGCTAGTAATAGTCGAGTGAAGTCTAATCTAACTCCTTCTTTGCCAAGCGACCATGGCTGACCTTGTCCTCTTCGTTGTGCATGGGAGCACGCGCTGCATCGCGGACAGCGACGACGAGAGCATGTTCCAAACCTGCAGCGAGTAGGCGCTCCAGCGACGGTGATGCATGTGAGGCCTTTCCTTCCTGACGGTGCCAACTCTGCGGGGACCACTGCACGGGCTTCTGCGTCCCAAAGGAGGTGTCAAATCCTTCTTCGACAATGGTGTCGACGACTGACACCACGGCAGCAACGCCACCGCCGAAAGAACCCCCCCCCCACACCTGCAACTCCGCCTCCCGCGAGGAGCCCATGCAGATCGACAACGTCGTCGCCGGTCCTGTTGGAAGGCCCGCCAACTTCGCGCCCGCCAACCCCACGTCCGCAGTCTCCTTTCGCCGCCGATCCGACGGTCGCATCGCGAGCGGCATAGTTTGCGCAGCAAGCGTCGGGTCAGCCGCCGGACCGTATCGGCGCCGCCATGATCGTGAAAGAAATGCGACATCACCGACGGTGTCGCCGATGGGTGTCATGCGCACAAAACGTGGGTCGGTGTCTCCGGTTGCACAACCAAGAGATCGACCACGTATTGCTCGCCAACAAGGCCGATTTGTCCATTCTCGGTGGCCGTTTTCGGTCGCCCACCTTCGAACGCAGTTCAACCCTACTGATCTGGTCTTCCTGCGGTCCCGATCTTGGGCTGGTGTGACTGTGAGAAAACATGCCGAGTTGGACGTTGCCGTAACTCACTCATGCATCTGTATTGCAATATAAACTGCTGCCGGTATGGCGGCAATTGTGGCAACGGCTTGGTGGAGTCTACCATGGTTGCCTTCGCGAGGAACGTTGCTACCAGACAATTGGCCGTTGTGGCTCAGGGGTTCGTTGGTGTGGTGAGATCTTGGGTGAATACCTGGGCGAGCATGAGCACGTGTGTGTCTTTCACGTGGGTCGTCCGCGGATCGAGGGCTATCGTCTGCTCATGACGAAAAAACCAGAGATGCCATCCCACCCCGTCCGCGTATCCATCAACGCACAGCGGATGGGTGGCTGGATGCGCTTCGCCAACCTCTTAGGCACGCCGGTGGCTCGCTTTCTAGAAGTCGGGAATGGCCGTTCCATGACAGTCGTGATCGCCACTACGAAGGCAGTTTTCCAGGGGGATGGGATCACCGTAGACTACGGACCGGACCTTTGGCTCGTTTGCCGTTGCGGACACGAGAATTGCCGTCACCGCGACATCCAAGATCAACAGGACCCGTAGGCGTGGCTCGCGTGGTCGAGGACACGTTGAAGTCGAGAGAATTGTAGTGGAAGATTTGATGAATTGGTAAGGCTGTTGATTTCACGCTACTGGTTTGCTGTTACAGCTAACTGCATCCAAGTTGCATCTGCTCCTTGTACCTTGACGATGCTGTTAGGGTGGCGGCGGGATTAATCGTGGTCTCGGCGCTTGGTCTCAATTCGGTCTGAAGTAGCGGTTGTAGACAGCAACTTCAATGAAGCAAAGCCGTGTTTTCCCTCATTCGATCCAAGCTGTAATCACTTCAGTTTTGCGTTTTCCAAGCCTTGCTAAATTTCTCACCTTCGCGCGACACAGCACCCTCCTCGTGCCCCCGTCCTGGTACGCTGCGCGGCTCGTGGAACCTGCCGTCACATCTAGCTAACAAGCACGTCTTGTTCTATGTTATTAGATTGCGAAGTTGAGTGGAAGCACTAACTACAAGCAGTCCGAAGTGCGCCGACTTCTGTCGCTCGTCGAGCACTACCTCCCGCTTGGTAAGGACGAATGGGAGCGACTTGCAAACTCATACAACTCGAGCAGAGGTCGCGGTGTCGCCGAGCATGACCACGAAAGCCTCTGTCGAAAGTTCAACTGGGCTCTACACTGCACGCAAAGCTACCGGTGTTGCTGATATGCTGCGGCAGGTGCAGCTGGCGAGGTAGCTAAACCAAGCGATCGACGACAAGGCCAGCGTGGTTGACATGGACGACGGTGCCGGCGTCGAGAAGAGGACTATCAACATGATCTCTCGTTCGCGTTCGAGGTCGAAGGAAGACTCAGCTTCAATTTGCCCGTCGATTCCGAAGCTGACACCGGCGGTACCAACGCCACCTACGACCCCATCCAAATCGATAAGACGAACACGACGGTCGGGGACACCGATAGAGAGGCCCACACTGACTTCTCGGAGTTGATCACCTCTAGTGCCATTTGCGAGGGGTTGGGGGCATTTGCCACGCCGCACCCTCCCCCGCCTGTAACGCAAGTCCATGCGGCGCAAGCTGCGCTCGAGCACACCAAAACAAAATGGGCAAAGGCACACAGCTGCGGTGTCTCTAGTTTCTCCTGCAGCAACCAGCGCCGCTAGTGCAAAACCAAGTGCAGCCTCAAGACGCAAGAACTCGCTTGCAGAGCAAGAAAGCTCCCTAACAGAAGGTCTACACTACTTCTTCCAACCGACTCGGAGGCATCGACTTGGCTGGTTTTTGCGACACTGTGGGCCATCATCGCTCTCTCGAAGAGGACGAAGATCTGGTCGAAGCTAGCTACACTTACGTGAAGCGCGTGAGGGCTACGAGAGCGACTGCTGAGCTCAAGCAGATCATGTCCTGTTAGAATGCACCTTAATTGGTCAAATATGTAGCCAATAGAAAAGGTTCAAACATCCTACTTCTTAAGGAAACTTAATAAGTAAACACATTGCCGAGGGATGTTAATGGCGAGGAGGACGCGTGGCGCGCCCGCTTTAAAAGGCCTCCTCACTTTGAAACTGACGGCCTATTACATAGAGCTTAATATTTCAGATACGTACGGAGACTAAGGCCCATGGTTAAAGGACACAATAGGAGTGCCCAGGTCCTGGGACTGGAAAAGTTCCATGGGGAGGACTACACCATGTGGCGAGACAAGGTGCTAACGCACATAGAGACGCTGGATGAGAAATACCAGCGAGGGTTGTTGGAAAAGGACCAACCTGAGGCTACGGTTGTCATGATGGACTTCCTTGAGGGTACGCCTGAGAAACCCATCATTTCGGTGGAGGGGAATATTTCTCAAGAGGAGGCGAAGGCCAAGCGTTGGCGCCACCAACACTGGACTAGGGCTCGGTCCGAGCTGTTGAACTTATTCAACCAAGCGTTGCCTAACGTTTTCTTGAGTGGGCTGCCGGATCAAGTGTCCAGAATGAATCCCTGTGACATATGGAAGGAGCTCGAGCAAAAGTACGGGCTCGGGGATGCAGGAGGCGTAATCGAGCTGCGCCGCCAGTGGGAGCGTCTTCTCGCAGCGAACTGGACCAATCTGGGGGTCCTATTCGCCCAGTTAAAGAAGCTGCGTAACGACATAAACAGGAAGATGAGGGGTCTGGTTGGCAAGGACATGGTGACCGAGACCTGGTTGTGCATGGAAGTGTCGGCGTTACTACCAAGCGAGTTTTGGGGAGGCACAATCATCATGACTGAAGAGTGGTTTTCTATTGAGAACGTGGAGACGAGTCTTCGCCGCGTTTTCGGTGATCGATCGAGGAAGGAAGCCACGATGCTGACTGATAAGAGACGCCCAGTGACTGTCAATGCGGCAAGAAAGTTTACGGGGAAGAAAAGGAACCAAGGACAATCCTCTGAAGTGGCAGTAAGCGAGTGTTATTACTGCTTTGAAGATGGCCACTGGAAGAAGGCCTGCCCAGTGTTGGCGGCTGACCGCAACCCGGAAAGGGCTGGAGGCAAGCTGCTTCGCTCAAACATACGGGCGGCTCCTGTCACCGAAACAAAGCGAGCGATGACGGTCAAGAAGGGGGGCAAGTCGACTACCAAGAGGATGAAGGTGAACCAAGACGAAGAAAGGACCCCAGCTCAAGCTGCCAAGTTCGACCTCAATTTGAGCAAGGCAATTGAGGATGCCGACGAACTTGAGTACAAGGGGAGTGTTCCAGCGAGTGAAGGAAGCGAAGATGAGGCACCGATGCACTCAATGGAGATTGATGATGAGGTACGGAGAAGATACCCTGAGTATCTTTCTAAATTGAGGGAGTTGAACCTGACTGATGATCTATGGGTGGTTGATACAGGAGCTGGACACGCTATAAGCTCGGATAGAAGGTGGTTCACCCAGCTTGGCAAAGGACGGACTCATATCTTCGAATATCGAAACGGAGGCCACTCGTCATCCAAGCTGCAAGGGTCACACAGACTTAGTATTCACTAAAGACAGAGGGTACTATAGTGATATCTCAAATACAAAATGTTGCCTTTGATAAAGAAGTGCGGTAGTCACTTGCTTAGTGCATATTATCTTGCCACACAAGGGTATCACCACATTCAGTCAAAAGGTGGGCAGTATTTGTACTTTCCTAGATAGTAAAAACCGATTCATATTTGCTGCAGTTGCAATAGATGAGGTATACTATTTACCGAGTAGGAAACTGGATAAGAATTCAAGAGTACTATCCGTCGATAGTACTTCTCAATCGAAGATACAAAAGACGTTGAAGGAGTGGCACCTGAGGCTAGGTCATGTCGGTAAAGGCAGACTGATGAACATTCTGGCTGGCAGAGTAATCAGAGATGCACCCCAGTTATCTAGAAAGAAAATGGAACTGGTATCATTTTTCTGTCGTACATGTGTGCTGGCAAAATCACGGCGAATGTCTTATAGGAATAAGGTGACAGATAAGGTATCTGAGCCTTTGCACACACTGCATATGGACTCATTGGGAAAAATAAGACCACAGGGCCTCTATAATACTACCGGGCGCAAGTATGCTCTAGCAATAGTAGATGATGCCACTGCTTATAAATGGTATTTCGTTCTGAAGTCTCTGAAAGAGGTTGGGGTTATTGTTAAAACCCTTATTAAGCAGCTGGAGAAACAATTCCCATACAAGGTAAAACGGATAAGGACCGACGGGGGTACAGAATTTGTCAACGAATTCTTAAAAGGGTACTGCGATAGAAGTGGGATCGTGTTCCAAAAGTCAAATGTAGAGTCTCAAGAGGAAAATGGGTCTGCTGAGCGAGCTCACCAGACAATAATGGGTAAAGTTAGATGCGCGTTAATAGGATCGGGTATGGCTGCTAAATGGTGGCCAGAGGCATTAAAATATATGACAGCAATAACTAATAGGATACCAACAGCCCGGCTTAAGGGTAAGAGTCCATACGAAGCACTGTTTGGCACCAAACCAACAGGAATTGAGCTTCACATATGGGGCAGTACGTGCTACGCCCATGTACCAAAATCTAAACGACCCAATCCGAAGCTTAGTGAGCGGGCGCTAGAGTGCAAACTTCTCGGGCTTTCTGAAGATTACAAAGGGTATCGTCTACTCGATATTAAAGGAAATAGGTACATTAACGCTCGAGATGTAAAATTTGGGCCAACATTTACTGAGGGACTGATTTTACGATCGTTCCCGTCCGGGAAAATTGAGGAGAATGAGGAAATAATCCTAGAAGTTGGGGAAAAGGGGAAAAGAAAACGAGAAACGGGGCTGGATGTGTCTAACAAGCGACCAAAATCAAATTCTGAGCTGGAAGAGTGTGCACCGGATACTGAAACAGTGGGAGTAAAGAAACAGCGAGTTTCTGTGCCACCTATACCTCGCAGTCGTAGGAAAAGGACACCAAATTCTCGTTTAAAGGACTATTTAGTATCAATCAATGCTGTCACAATTAGCACAAAGGTGATACCGATTCCACGATCAATAAAAGAAGCGAGACGGGGACCACACGCTCAGCAGTGGGAGACTGCGCTGCAAGCTGAATTTCAGGCACTGGTTGCAAATAGTACTTGGGAAATAGTACCATTGCCAAAAGGAAGGAAAATACTAGGTTGTCACTGGGTATTTGACGTGAAGTATAACCCAGATGGAACAGTTGATAGATTTAAGGCAAGATTGGTTGTTAGGGGAAACACACAAACCCACGGTGTTGATTATAATGAGATATTCTCACCGGTGGCGCGGTATGAGTCGTTGAGATTACTACTGGCAATAGCAACGATAAAGGACCTTCATGTCCATCAAATGGATGTGTCAACGGCCTTCCTAAACGGATCGCTGCTTGAGGATTATTTACATGCAACAACCTCATGGGTTTAGGCATGGGGATGCGTCCAGTGTGTGCAAACTGAAGAAGAAAACACTATATGGACTCAAACAAGCACCTCGCATCTGGTATGCACTCCTCAATAAGTTCCTGGTAAGCCTAGGGTTTTGTCGGTGCAAAAAGGAGTACTGTTTGTACCGTCAAAAGTGGGAGGTAAAAGGAGTAACGCATATAGTACTTGTCTGCGTCTACGTGGATGATATTACTATAGCATCTAGTAGTATGACATTGATGCAAAAGGTGAAGAGCCAACTGGCTTCTAGATTTACTATGAAGGACCTAGGTGATATCCATTATCTACTGAAGATGGAGATTAAAAGGGATAGGGCAAATATGATTTTGAGTATGTCCCAACACAAGTATATAATGGACTTACTACAAAAGTTCGATATGACTGACTGTAACTCAGAACCAACACCACAGGCAAAGAGTATAGTACTTGAGAAAGAGGAAAAATTAAGTCCAGATGAAATCTCAGCACAACCATTCGATTACAGAGGTTTAGTGGGTTCACTGATGTACCTTGTACGTGGTACACGCCCAGATATAGCAAATGCTATCAGAGAATTAAGTAAATTCCTGTCATGCTATAATAAGAGCCATTATAAGGCAGCCCAGAGAGTACTAAAGTATCTGAAAGGGACGTCGACGTACGGACTCGTATTTGACGGGAAAAGTAAGGAAGTGATATATGAGCTGTACACAGACGCGAGCTTCGCGAATGCTAATGAGAACCGAAAGTCAGTAACTGGGTATGTGAGTATTATGGCAGACGCGTGTATTACTTGGAAAAGTTCAAGACAAAGTACTGTTAGCCTCCATACAGCGCAGGCTGAATTAATAGCCGCGAGTGAAGGTATTAAAGAAAGCGAATGGTTATGGGTACTATTAGAGGAATTGGGATTTAAGCAAACACAGCCGATCATGTGTTGGTGTGATAATAAGGGGGCAATTAGTATTATAAAAGACCCAGCAAATCATACATCGACAAAACACATTGATATCAAAGGACTGTATGCTCGAGAGATTCATGATAAGGGAAGAATAGTAGTTTCATACTGCAACACAAATGATATGATTGCAGATGCCCTCACAAAGGCACTGCCTCAAACTCAATTTGAGAAACTCAGAAGTCTCATGGGGGTAAAGAACCTATGCCTCCCCTTACCACAATAGGTGTGGGGTATTTGGACTTTCTGGCACCGTGTATCACAAGATACAGTGAAGTTGAAGAGCCACCATGTGGCATATCCAAGCGCCCGGCGCAAGTTGAAGTTCAAAGATACTTCTCAAGTTGAAGGGCGAAAGATACTCTTAAGTTGAAGTGCACCAAGGAAAAGACTTATGCGGTTAAAGCAAAAAACAATAAGACGTAACGTTATGATATTGGTTATCTCTCAGACGTTCACATGTCAATGGTTATGGACTAGACTACGACAGAACACGATAACGTGCTGAAATCAAGTAAGAGCCACCGTTGACCGCATCTAGGAAGGGAGGGGCAAGCCCCAGCCGTGCTTAATTGGAACTTATGCCGAAGCGCTCCCCAGTCTCTGGAAGTGGTGGTATCACAGACCGAAGCCTGGACGTTTTGCTTGACTGTCATAGCCCCCCCCGGAGGGTTTAATAGCGGCCATAGGCGCTAAGTCGAACCGTGAATGCTGAACGCAAATTTGAGAGTGAATGGATTGAAGGAAATTGGCTCCAGCAAAGACAAAAAAAGTAGAGGTGCAATTTAGAGGCAGAAACCATCGGGAAATCGGAAAAGGAAAATTGGTTGGGTCACAAATTCTGGAAATAAGGGAATAGGTATGTGTAATGGAACGTCACAAATTTCAGGTGTTGCAACATTTAGGAGCCACCTATTTTGGATCACCGGATGTGTGAAAAGTCGCCACAACGAAAAGTCACATGATATCTCCAAAAGGTCGCAACTTGATTTAGGATAAAGTAGATCATATGTGATCAAAACAGGATAGGAAAGAGTGTGTTCACTATTAGGAAAACCAGAAGTAGCCCAAAAGTACGAAAGGTCGTATGGTATTTCTGCTGGACAAGTCGCAATTGGATTAAGGATAAGGCGAGTCATATGAGACCACAGAAGTGAAAAGGAGGATGTGCTTGAACTTTTAGTGGGAGTGTTAGAATGCACCTTAATTGGTCAAATATGTAGCCAATCGAAAAGGTTCAAACATCCTACTTCTTAAGGAAACTTAATAAGTAAACACATTGCCGAGGGATGTTAATGGCGAGGAGGACGCGTGGCGCGCCCGCTTTAAAAGGCCTCCTCACTTTGAAACTGACGGCCTATTACATAGAGCTTAATATGTCCCATCTAGAAAGCAGTGCCAGCAACATCGGCGGCACCATGCTTAAAATGATGCTTTTAATGCGCGACGAGAACGAGCGAAAAGCAGAGCTACGTCGCGCTGATGAAAAACAGCGTCGGTGTGACGATCCGACTGCCCGAGAAGCGCGTTACCTTGCCGACAAAGCGGAAGCCGAGTAGCACCTTCACAAAGAAAAGCTGGAGATGGAGGAACGCGCGCGTCATGACAAGGAAGACGCTTGTGCGCGCACCCAAGAGCTGATGTTCATTCTGAGTGCGCTGACGAAGAAGGCCTGAGCCCACCTGCTTCAAGGTGGTGGAAGCAGCAGCAATGAAGGTCGTGTAACGAAGCTAAAGGGAGGAAGTGCATTTAGTAGCGTTTAATCTTCAATACAGCCCGTGTTGCGAGCAACAGCACAATAAATGTTCATTTAAATAGCTTTCACTGTAAAATTAATAATGTGACGCCTCTACTCAAACGTAACAGCATCAAAGCAACACACCTAATTCAACTGTCTTCACACCATCCACGGTCCTACTTCCTGGGACATCTCCATCGCACCCGAGAACGTGGTCAAAATTTATGAGATGTCGACGGTGCGCACTCTGTAGTTAGCCACTTTGAATAGGTTGGTGAGCCGCATGCCTCGTAGATTAGGGTCGTAGGGCAGTGGCAGGTTGAGTCTACTGTAGACGTTTTCGACGCTGCCCAATTCCCACTCGGCTGCTTGACGGATAGAGGTTATGGTATTCTGGAGAGTGCGTGCGGAGGCACGCAGCGATGGCTCGATCTTCTCGATGTCTTCGTCCTATAAAGGGATAAGGATCCTCCCCGTCATTGTCTTAGAGCACGGGAATACAGAGTCTGAAACTACATTCATGCGCGCGTCCGGACAGTACCGGGGGTCTGTAAGCTTCATGTGGAGCGCCAAAGACGTGCTGGAGTCGTTCCATGAGCCGGGGCAGTTATGCTTCGACCAGATAATGCTGCCGTCGGCAGCGAATCATATCGTGCTAGTCACGAACGCAGCGTGTAGCCAACCGTTGTACATGGCATTTTGTAAATCATTATTAGAAGGTTGTTAAACCTGTATAGCAATCATTTCAAAGGTAATTTGAGCTAGCTGATATAAAACGGTACGAAGCCTTTCACACGTACATGTATATTTTTTCCATCGACAAACCCAAACGTGTGGGTCAGCAATGGCTCACGTTTGTTGACCATTTTTGCAAATCTTGCAAACTCTACCTGGCGTGAGGGAGAGGGCCAGGCGATGCGAGCAGGCACGTAGCCATTAAACGCCCGGGACAGCGCGTCTTCGGCTTTGCGAAGCGTCCTAGATAACGTGCTGGGCGGTACCCCGATTATAATACAAAGGGAGCCCTTCTCCATAAACCCCACATAACGAGCCCCAGCACTTGACGCAGGTAGCGCAGCTGGGGCGGGCGGCCTCTTGTCGAATGCGGCGGGATGTCGTAAAAGCAGGAAAACCTGCACAACAAATGATCAAACGCCCGTCTACAGTTGTATTAGTAATGTTCGACTAGGAACAAAATACAGTTATCCGAAACGACTCACCTGTTCAAACTCGTAGCATTCAAAACGTTCACATCGAAGCCGTACTTGTAGAGCTTCATCCAGCTGGATGCACACGGCGCGTCGAGGCATTGAGCGGTGAGATAGTCGCGCGTGCGCATGGCGATGCGCCACTGCTCCTGAATAAATAGGTGGTAGACGTCGCGTCGCGCCCAAGTTCCTTGTGCGTCTTGATCGCCTCGCAGAAGAGAAGGACCACTCCGTCGACTCCCTCGAACATCTTGGCCGCGCGTGCGCAGGTGGGGGAGGGTCAGGGAGGGAAATGCGAACTTCAAGCGGGATTTTGGTAAAATTTCGCTATCCCTGTGTCCCACACCAACTGTCACGTTTGAACAACCACGACAACCTAAAACGAGACCATTAGTGCCGACCAGAGTATGACCGTTAATACATTTGCGGCGGACGATTTTTAAGATATGTCGACATGTTCGACGATACGACCTATCATATCTGCTACATCTATGTCGGGTGATTTCTCTATTTTTGGTAGGCATCCACTGGTGAAGCCTCCAAATCACAAAATGACTAACTTTTTTCACTGACGCAACACCAAAACAACCTCGTGCAAAATTATTTTAGCTAATCAGAATCAAAAAAATATATTATATATTATCAGCCAATTAGGGCTTAAATTACAATTACAATCCCAAACATGCCGAAGGCGTGTTACGGTAGCGCCGCGATCAAGCAGTGCGAGTTGTTCGAGAAGGCATCTCGCACGAACTTCTCCAAGCACAAGAAGAGATGCAAGGGCATTAAAGTGCGCGACTCTCGGAGTGATATCCGGAAGAGGTCGTGGAATAAGCACCGCGACAAGCGTGTCGGAGAGCAGCGCAGTCGCCGCGCTAGTAATTTGTTCAAGAAACTTGAAGGTACCATATATTAACACAATGTGAATGTTGGTTATTTTAATATAATGCTATTTACAATTTAATTTATCGAAACCAGTGCTCCGACAGAAGCTATACGAGCTGCAGGGAGAACCTCTTCCTCCTAAACCCGAGCCAAAAGACTATGGAAGCATCCACTAGAGGTGCTAAGTCGTAACGCGGCCTTGTTCGATTTCATTTTTTCGAAGGTATGCCTTTTGAGCAGATGTTATTATACTCTAAACTGACGGACGTACCGTGCTATAGATGGAGAATAAAGACTTATTGCAAAAGCTATGGCTCAAGACGGCCTACAGGCTATTGCACCCTGACAAGCACCATTGGGTACCGTTAGAGCTGCGTGCAGGGTCTGGCGCGACACATATTCAGGAGACATGCAAGGCAATTGGTGCGTACAAGGCGGTAATGACTACGGCAGATGAGCACACGATTTTCGGAGAGCGGATATGTCCTCAAAAAGATTGGGACTGCCTCGAGACAAGATACCGTGAAAAGGTAAGCCCAATGGCAGGAGGTGTATCATAGGTACGGGACCAGAAGACCGTGCTACAAGAACCTATCCAAGCGCAAATAAATGGCTTTGGTAAAGCCAAGAACTGCTCAACACTGACGGAGTTCGAGGCAGTCTACAAGTCAGGATTTATCGAGAAGGACTAAGCTTACGAGGCCAAGTTGAAAGCGCAGGAAGAGCAGATGACAAGCGAGTGTCGCTTTAGGAATACGCTTGGTCTATCTTCTGAAAGTGAGAATGAGTAAAAAAAAAACAGTCAGGCTTGACCGACCCAGTTTATGTTTACCTCAACTCTAGTATGACAGGACTGTAAGTTCTTAAGTCTAATATGACAAGACTGTAAGTACTATGACAAGACTAAAACTACTGCGACAAGGATCACTCCGACTCACAACCTATTTGGTGGGGTAAGTATCAAAAATCTTAATCTAATGACGTCGCAGGCGACATCGTTCCAAGATTTGTTACAAGAGCATTGCTTCTGCCACACAAGTGATTAAGAAGGTGACAAGGGATGTCTACGCGTCGTACTTCAAGACGTTTTGTGAATTCAGTATCTCAAATGAGTACCCAGATCCCGCAGCGGTTCGACATCATGAGTTGCCTTCGCTTCTTGTCGCATTAATTGAGAGCGTATCTGCATCCGCCTCTGTGTCCAATTAAACCGCTGAGAAGATTCGGGCCGCAGTAGCGAACTACTACGGCAGCTATGAGCGCCGAGACGAAGCAGGTCCGGAAAAGTGAATTGTTATTACAGACGATCAAGGTAACAAGTACGGACTCGGAAATTCATCCAAGGATGCATTTGTCCGGCAGTTTATGCGTGAACTGAAATAACTAAAGAGTACTGAGTTTATACAGCGCCAAACCACCCCTATTACCTTGACAACAACAACGGGTTGTAAAGTCCAAGCATGCTTATCTGTAGTGCAAGTATTATCAGATTTGCCACAGTATTTTTGGTCTTGTTTCGTACCTTTAATCTTGTCATACTATTTTTGATCTTGTCATCGTACTTCTAGTCTTGTATTAGCGTACCGGCCGTTCCGTCCGGGGTTCGCAGTTCGAAGCTGTTCTATTTCTAAAAGTACTGATCTATTTCTAAAAGTAATACATGGACAGAAATTTCTAAAAGTATACATGTGTGAGAGCGACAGAAAGCGGAAAAATAAAGTGTGATGAGAACAAAGGGAGAGGAGAGCACGAGACCACAAAGGGCGGTCCTTACTTGGTATGAATGACAGCGATGTTCTGGAGCTCGGTGTCGACTTGGCAGGAATCATGGGCGAGCACGAGCGCGAGCACGATAATACAAAGTGCGATTCATACTTGGTATCAATGACAGTGATGATTTGGAGCTTGGTGTCGACCTGACAGCAATTTACAGCGCATTCATCGCCATAACAACCAGCCAGCTTCCGCCAGACGTATTTCCATTGCGCATTGTAGCCAACTTCAAAGGCGCTCTGAGCAACTTGAGTCGCCACGACGTTGGGTACGTACTTGGACAGCCGGACAGTCGGTTCGGCCGCAAGGCGCCGTTCCTCGATGTCATTGACGGAATGCCAATCCAGATCACCCGAAATGTGGGGACAGCCAAGGGCGTCGCCAATGGTACCCCCGGATCGCTTGAGTACATTCAGCTCCCACTAGCGACTACTTTCCGCCCTGTGCGAGATGGTGCCACTGGGTCAATCATACATATGCCAAGCCACCCACCAAACTATGTCATGCTTCGCCCACCTCGACCACGAGCGCTCTCTTTTCGGCCAGAGCTGGACTCAGAGGTTTTTCCTGTGTTTCCCACAACCGAGCCGTTTTCAAAATGCCGGATCGCACTCCCACCAGCTCCGAACGGCGAGCGCCGTTATATTGCAGTGAAAATCCAGCAGTTTCCATTTGTGTGTGCAGTCGGCTCCACCATCTACAAAGTGCAGGGAGAAACGTTGCACTCTATGCTGGTAGTTGACTGGAAATCGAAGAATAACATCATTAACAAGCCACAGCAGACATATCTTCTGGTCTCGCGAGTGACCTGCCGAACAGCGTTCAATACACTACTTCCACTAACCCCAACGCTTGCAGAGTGGTCGACGCCACCACCAAATGCACTCGATGAAGAAAACCGTCTCAATTAACTCAGCGAATATACCATAGCAGCCTTCGGGCGCGATACGTAGCAGCAATCAGCCAAAGCGCATGCTGCCATATCAATCTCGTTGCAATAAGAAACCGCTTTGCATTGAATGGGTCTTCGCTCTTAGTAATACCTTCTGTTTGCTGCTCGCACCGCGACTGCACTCGTTCAATGTGCTTCACGCGCCTCAACCGCACTCGTTTAGTGTGCTGCCACTGCTGCTGGTCTCTTTGCTCCCATCCGCGAATGGGGGCGCACTTGCTCGATGTGCTGCCATTGCTGCTGATGCCATTGCTGCCGTGCATCCACTCTTACTCGCCCACCTCTTTGCTCCCCTCCGCGAATGGGGGCGCGCTTGTTCAATGTGCTGCCATTGCTGCTGATGCCATTGCTGCTAATGCAATTGCTGCAGATGCAGTCCACTCCAGCCCACGCCCACGCCCGCTCTTACTCGCTCATCTCTTTGCTTTGCTTTTCTCCGCGAATGGCGGTGAAGCCATCTCGTCCGAATACTGCCATGCATCCGTCGTACATGTCACAATTTTCGCTCATTTTAGCGCGGCAAGAGCAGAAGAGCGACCATTTAATGACAAATGTTGGTACGAATGTTGCCTGAGCGCTGCCAAATGTTGGTACGATGTTACGCGACGTGGGCGCGAAGGTCGTAAGGTTACAAGAATTCCTTGGCCCAGCACCCCCAACGACAGCTCTAACGAACTGCGAAATAGAACCTAGGAGTTTGGTCCTATTTCACTTTCGTTTTGCAAACAAAATTTTTTTTTAAAAAAAATAGCTTTAAAATTTTTGAGGATTTGCATTTTTTGGATGCTAGAAAGTGTGCTATGATTCGTCATACAATTGAAAGCTGCATGCTTTGTTGTTTTAAGACACGGAAGTTACTTCAGGCCCAGATCTAATACAATATCAAGTAAGTCGGAAGCAGCTTCCTTTCCCTCACATTTACCGTTCGCACTTAAGCCGGATCCGGGTTAGGGTATTCTTACAAATAAGAAGTATTTAAAATTTTGCTGCGTATTAAAAGAGCTGCCTTTGTCCACAAGACAAAGTACTTGCATATTTTAAGTAAGAACAGTACCGGTATATGATCTTTCTGATGTGTCTGGCTTTTGTACCGTCATGGGAGGAAATCCTACAAACACTCACAAAAGAGACATGCAACACCCAAATCATCCTCAGGGCACCCAGGTAAGAGCAGGGCAGGCTTTCATACAACACGTCGGGTTGTCCACAAATCGTGCAGTCCTTTCAAATAGGCTAACGAAAATTCTAACAGATATGAAGGGCCAGCATTCTCTAAATCTCTTCGTACCCGCCTCCACATCTCTCTCCCCCTCCCCCGGTCGTCCGTGCTGGTGCTCGTTGTCCTCTGCTCTCGCCTCTGCCGTATGCTGCCGGTGCTCGTTGTCCTGATGCTGGTGCTCGCTGTCCGTGCTACTCGTCGCTGACGCTATGTGCTGTTGGTGCTTGTCGTCCGTGGTGCTGGTTCTTGTTGTCCGTGCTGTTGGTGCTCGTCGTCTTGCTGCTCTCGTCTCCGCTGTGTGCTGTTGGTACTCGTCGTGTGTGTTGCTGGTGCTCGTCGTCCTGCTAGTGGTGCTCGTCGTCCTGCTGCTCTTGCCTCCGCTGTGTGCTGTTGGTGCTCGCTGTGCTGTCCGTGCTGCTCGTCGCTGACGCTGTGCGCTACTGGTGCTTGGCGTCGTGGTGCTTGTTGTTGTCGTCCGGCTGCTGGTGCTCGTCGTGTGTGCTGCTGGTGCTCGTCGTCCTGCTAGTGGTGCTCGTTGTCCTGGTGCTCGTCGACTCGGCGTGTGCTGCTGGTGCTCATCGTGTATGTTGCTGGTGTGTGCCGCTGGAGCTCGTCGTCCGTGTTGCTGGTGCTCGCGCTCCTATTGCGGGGGTGGCCTCCCAACGCGTCGTCTGTGTTGTGCACGGAACCCATCTCTATCAATCAAAGGTATGCTGGAAAGCAATTATGCGGTTTTATTGATCTTAACAAATGTATTAACCAATGCTGTATCTTATTTTATCTGCAGCGCTGGGGGATTGAGACAAGGGCGCCCAGGAAGTCTACCACCGTAGGCACCTTGACGTTTGTGTGGCCCACGGTATACGAGTCTCTCTCGCTTGTCCATTGCGTGAACGCCACAGACGTGCTTTGCCATCAGCGTGTGGATGCATGCCGCAAACTTCTGCCAGTAACGACACGGACACGTCCAAGACACTGTATTTACAGGCCAGCCACCGTCAGGCATTCCTTCAATCTCCATTCTGGCTGTCTGCTCACCGAGCTGAGCCGTGACTGATAGCGCCTCGCGGGAACGCTTTGCTTCGGGGTCGAAGACACGTGGTACTTGGCGAGAGATAACCCGGACAACCTGGGTTGAAGCGCTTCCACCTTCATCGGCATTGCTTAGCAAATATGCAATTGAGTTGCGGAGACATTGCGGCTCCAAAAGCATTCCGGCTTTTCTCATTGCACTGGCGCGCCGAACAAGGGTGACACTTGGTGCTGGGTCCAGACCAAATGATCTTAAAGTGGTGCTTTCGTGAGTGCAGCATGCCATTAGCTGACGGAGCAGATAGCCCATTTTCATCCTTACACGCAGCGTGTAATCGCGTTTGAGGGACGCATTGAACGTTTCAACAGGGTTATTCGTCACAGCAAATGCTGGAGGAGTATGGAAGACCTGCCACCTCCATAATCGACCCGTCAACCATTGGCGCTTGAAATATTCCGTGAAGCTCTCAAGACCCGGAATCAGCGCCCAGTCGTTCAACATTCGTGTCTTGACTTCTTCATACTCCAACTCACTGGCGGCAAAGTGCAGGTCACGAACACCTCTAGCCAATACAGGGTAGAGAGAATAGTGGAGCTTCCTCGTCTTCTCATGCACTTTTGCAGCTACATGGTAAAAGAACGTGAGTACTTTAACTTCGCTATCAGCTCCGAGTACACGAGCGACGGCATTGTATTGAGCGTCGTCGGCGTCGCCCATCGCAAATCGCACAGCTAGTTGTTTACCGGTCACTTGAGAGTAGACCTTCTGAAGGGCCATTAGCGCCTCTTTCCTTTGCGAAGACACAAAATTGCCATGAGATGAAACTTTCGACAACAGTATGTGATGCCTACGACAAACACAGGGTAGTCAACGTGGTTCAATATGAGCGTTGCATCCATGAGCAGGACGAACGTCGCAGGATCTCGATCTGCCTGGCGCAGTAGCTTCTTCGATGACACCCCCACCAAGAACGGGTTTGCATCAGCTCCCGACCCATCGTACGGTCTTCCCTCTTCTTCCGTTCTCCACGTAAATGAAAATGCATCGAAATCTTGCTCCTGGCCTGTGAAGGCTGTTTCGCGAACCATACGCCTCACGTCGTCGAGATAGTCGTTGGCACCAACGGTTTTAGCAAGGTAGTTGTAGACGAAACGTTGCACGACCTTTAGAGGCGGCAACGTATCGGGGCCAAGCTTAAACTTTCGCATTAATCCGGTACGGATCCGCGCTGGCTTAAGCCCTTGATCCGTTATTTCATGGGCAAAACTCTGCATTGCTCGCGTAATGCGGGGTGGTCGAGGCGACCGGCGAGTACTTACGTGCGAGCCTACCTCGAAGAGATCAAGGAGATCTTCTTGCTCGCACTTCAGCAGCTTTCCGCGCCACTCGCATCCAGCATACGGCATTGCAGCCTTACACTCGTTGCACTCGCAGCGTAACAGGCGCTTTCTCATGTTGTGGGGCGCAGCGTTGGTACAGACAGTGCATGGAACATGGTCGCTCTTTACAATTTTGTAGCTTCTAAATAACCCCAGAAGTAGATCGATGTGTTCCTGGCTCAGGCCGACAGCAAGTTCCGTCCAGGGTAAGGCGCGAGGCATGGTTCGATGGTGGAGAGGGGGGTGTAGCTGCGTGGAGTCTTTAAAAGTGAGCCAACACATTTGTCTCTTTGCTAGTGTGGTATTGGCTAAAAAAGTGCTACTGATGAGTTTTGATTGGGTGCTAAATGAATGGATTTGACCAGGTTTGCAACCTGCTTGAAAAATGTGATGGGCAGAAATGCAAGTCGTGCGAAAAGTGGCTTTTTCATGCAAATCGCCAAATGCCGTAGCCTTAAATTAAAAATGGTGTGACCCCACACAGCCTTAAATTAGATCACACAAGAACAATTTATTTGCAATATGGCTGGTAAAACTGGATACTTGGCCGGGAAATGGTGTAGTCTTTCTGTGTAAAAATGCGTTCCTTCTTAAAATTTGTGGTCATTACAGTACTGCACCCCGTTTTCGCGCCCTCGGACCTTTGATAAACTTCAGGATGTAATGATCCTCATACCAATTGAGCCATTGTTTGTCAGCTAAAATCTGATTTATTTGCAAATCCTATATGGTCCACCTCCGCGAAAACGGGGATGCAGTACTGTATATCCAATCAAAACTACTTGTATAGAGTATTTTTCTGTAGAATCTAGTACATGCACACTATGGGGGATACTGGTCAGTGCTGGCGTATTTTTCCGTGATCGTCTGAAATGCAAGCCTAAGTCATGAGGTCAGAATGTTAAAGTCGACACCTACGCGAACAAAGCACGTCAGTTCATCGAAGAATTGTTAATCGATTGAGGCAATTCTTACCGTAATGCACGAGTGTCAAGTGCAGAATGATAATGGTCCATACAAACAAGTGGCATTGCACAGCTTGCATATGCGTCTCGAGTACGAACGCTACTTGATACAAGGGTGAAAAGCCGAATTTACGCTTCAAGATGACAAGCACAGCGACAAACGCTGCGAATTCAATCGTAGCATAAATGAGAAAGCTCGTCACTGCCTCCTGCAACCGTTTGGACGTCCTCGACGCTGTGTTTGGGTAGTAAGCTGATATCGGTAAGCAAAACAACGCAGCCAGATATGGAGCATACAGCATCGGGATGATGAACTCGGTGTACTTGGCCAGAAGAATATACTCGGAATGGAAGAGAGTATGAAGGTCATGGGCAATAGTATCGCCTCTCGAAGAAGCTTTGGTTACAGCTAAATTTCCATTGAGCATCGACGGGCCCAGCGAGACTATTGTACTGGATGGGGCGATAATGTTTTTACTTTTTTCTGAAAGCGTAAGTGGAAATGGCGCAAGTAATCGAATGTTTCGACACTTGTGGATCTCAGCGTCTTTTTCCAGTAGTGCTGGCAATTCCAGTATAAAACCCTGTGTCTTTAGCGTACCAGTATGATGAACAATGGCTTGTAACGCGAGAACGAGGTTGAAGCCATCCGCCGCCATGATGATGACTGTAGTCATGATCGACTTTGACGCTTGCATGCAAATGGAGGCGTAAAATACATTGAAGAGATCCACCGAGAGCACCACAACCAGATCAACATATTCGTGATAATTTCTTGCTACATTCGCAATATTTTGTTTCGTGACAAATTTGAAAAGTGGCATCGTCAAAATGAATATTGTCTGTTGCGTCCCTGACAGGAGATTGAACACAGCGCTAAACAGTGTAAAGCACCCCACGACGACTCCCTGGTTAGCGACGATGAGTAGCTGCGAGCTGATATGCTCTCTAAGCACCGGTGACTGCAGTAGAACTCTCGGACCAATTACCAAAATCGTGAAAATTGAGAAAAATACGACGTAAGGGCCAATGTTAAGTACAAAACCGAACGGAGTCGGGAACCTCCATATCACTGCAGCTATAAGCAAAGTGGCGACGCTGCTCATAGCAGTTCCCAGTGCAATTGTAACAATCCCACTCAGTGGTAGCGTGGCTGGCTCGATGACTTCTCTCACTTGGAAGGTGACGCCCACGGTTGCAACGAACAAAGACAGAAACAGGCGGATCCAGACGGCATAATTGGCTTGCCAACCGTCCGAAGGAGGCTTGAGAGGGATGCAATCAAGTACAAACGCCGTTAATAAAGCAGGAATTGGAGTGAAGACACAAACTGCGATGACACGAGCGAGCGAGGTGCGCTCATGATAGTCGCGAAATGCAAGAAGACGCTCGATGGAATACTGGCTTCGGTGTCCAATATGACTCCGCTGCCACGATGCAGCAACCTTGCGTTTGACTTGGGTGAAGAGTGATAGCTGTTCTCGTTTCTCTGGTCGCTCGAGAGGCCCAACACGGTGCACCATGCTGCCAGTACTTGTGCGTAAAGTGATGGTCAATTCTGTCTTTATAGGTTTTGTTCGTTTCTGAATTTGCAGTCACTCTATGATGAGCTGCCACTCCGAGTTCTCTCAAGTTTCCCGGTTGTTGTGCTGACTCATACCGGTAAGAATGTACTCCGTGTGCAGTGTTCGTGGCACGAATCGTGCGGGGACGAATCCTAGCGTCGGTACAAATTGTGTTGTCGTGTCTGAGCGACGTGCCGATAGCTGCATGATTGTTGCCACGTTACGTGGATCTTAAACGAGACGACCGATACGTATACCTGGCGTCTCCATATTCGCGCCGACTTAAGCTGCATCGCAGCTTCATACTCATCAATATCAGCAACAGGAATGATCCATGTACATGTATAAGCTGGAGGCAGTTATTGCCTTCTTGCCATTATTAATACAAACTTCTGTACACACGTTTGTGCTGTCGGGGATCCTCGATTGCAGGATAGTCAGCGACATACACTTTAACTTCAACGTAAAAGGACGCGAACTTCCGCCGTCAGCGAAAGAGAGCGCGTCTGGACGACCGCGCGCGGCCACACATATGCGTTGAGATCAGAGACCGGGCTTGCCAACACTTGGTGGCGAGACTAAAATACATGTGCACTTGCGACGTGTCCGCCACTAGATCACAACACATGGTGCTGTTCGGAGCTAGCAGCCCAACTCTATTTCCTACAGGGAACACTGTTCCCTGTAGGAGATAGTTATGCTGCTACGGCGACGCAATATATTGCCATAACTGCATTATAGCGCTGACTTTTGTGATTTAGGTGCGACTAGCTGTACGGTAAGTCATAAAGGTAAAGATTAAAATCACATAACCTACCTAATAGAATCGATCGCATCTGATTTAAGTGTCAAACTCACCTGTAAAGCTATATATACAACAATAAAGAGTTGGAGATGCATACATTCAAGCACTGTCGTTTTGGTCCGGATTGGTACAAGGAAAGGTGGTGTTCATGCTGAACCTCGACATCTTGATTTCAGTATGCTATCTAACTGCTTGATGCGCATCAGACCTGATCTCGAGTGCGAGTAGGCGATCGCCGCGGTCGACTGGCAGCGACTGGCAGACCTTGGCCAATCTAATCGGAACGTCCGATCCCCATTTCTCAATCAGGACTCGAGTCTCCACGCTCGACTTGATACCTAAAGCTCAGAAAAGCAGACAGCGAAAGCGGACAGGGAAAAAAAAAAAGCTAAAATGGTCAACGCGCTGGACGACTACGCGGACGCGAGCACCACGCGCAACATCGACGAGAATGTGCACACTCTGCCCGTTGCTTACGATGAGAAGGACGATATGGAGTCGCTCAAGGCCCGTCTGCAGCGCCGAAAGAAACCCATTTACGCTGGTCTCGCCTTCCTAGCTGTGGTCATCATTGGCGTCTCCGTTGGCTTCTCCTCGACTGGAAGCTCCAGTGCCAACACGGAGTCCGCACAGGTAACGCAGCACATGGGTACAATGTGAAATGAAACTACAGTATTAATCTATTCGCTCGGAATGTAGAAGGAGACTGTGGCTCCTCCGAGCAGTGCGGATGACTCGACTCAGACCAATCAGCAGACCCAAGAGGACTCTGACGCTGGCGCTGTTAAGGCTGCCAAGGACCCGGTCTCGTCTTCTAGCAGCTCCAAGTGGAGTTCATACAGCACGTCCGGATCCGAATCTGTTGCTGGAGAGGCTTCAGCTGCTCAAGGCTGGTCGCTAAGTAAGTCTTTATCGTGTTTTCAGATTTTCTTAAGTATTTTTTTTTAACAAAATCGATTATTTACAGACTCGACGGAGGGTTCTTCAGCGTCTACGCCCACTCCGACCCCCACGTCGACGCAGACTCCGACGCAGAGCTCGTCGGGTGAAGCTCTGGCCTACAGTATCGTGGACTTTGACTGGAGCGAGGCGTCCAACTGGGAGTACGCCAGTGGCGCCATTGTGTCGTCCAACATGGTAACCAGCAACGGTATCACGTTGAACCCGGCCAACAGTGCCGAGCCTATTCGTACCAAAGAAGGATGGAGTGGAGAGAAGGTTGTGTACATTGAATGGGAACGCACCAGCACGAGTGACACAAATATCTGGATGCTTAACACTAAACTCCAGAGCCAGTTCGGAAAGGGCAATGGCTGGCCATACTGGGGGGAACTCGATCTCTTCGAGATGTTTACACAAGACGCTGCGGACATCCCCGCGTACGACTACAGTGGCTTCGGAGGCTTCTCGGATGTCTCTAGCTATGGCCAATTGACGATGCACATGGGTCCAGCGACGGAGAATGGCAGTCCGTGCTTCTGTCCTGCCAGTCCTTCCAAGAGTTCGTGGTACCAGAACACGCAGCCAATGACTTCGGGTTGCACGGCTCAGTTCTCGAACGACGAGTCCAACTCGATTGCCGCCGTGTGGGGCTCGGACGGTACAGGTCAGTACATCCAGCTCATCCAGAAGCCGACGATCACGAAGGGTGGCAAGCTGAATGATGTCGACACGTACGACGTGGCTACGGGCAGTGGCGCTGTCACGTCCAAGATCTACAACAACGCTGAGCTGTTCTGGGGCGTGGATGCCTCGGACTCGTGCGCTAAGGCTGGCGGCCACGACGCTACGTCTGGTTTCCCGTTCTTCGAGAGCTTCCGCATCATTCTCGAGGAACAGAAGAAGGGCGATTCCAGTGCTTCGTTCACGGTCAAGAACATCCAGATCTTCACTAAGAACTAGAAAAGAGTTGAGGGAAAAGTAGGGTATATTGCCTCACTAGTGAACGTTTTTTGCACTCGTTTTGGTTATGAAGAGTCTTCATTGAAGACAACTTAAATGCAAACGTTTGTCAGTTCTATTTGTAGTGCAAATGGCAAATAAATGAAGTACAACACAACAGGGAAATGACGCATCTCCACAGCTTGCACGAGTGTCTATTCTGTCTCGAATAAAGAGGAAGGCTGCTGCCACATGGCACCAGAGTCAAATTGGCCTTCGAAGCGAATACTCGGTGGAAAGGCTGCTTGCGTTTCAAGACTACCACGAACGAACATCACTCTCTCGAGCTGTTGCTGTCTGTGTGCTTTCACCGATCCCAGCCCTGTTAGCAGCACTTGCAATCGACTGTATCCCGCTCCAACTCCCTTCTGACGGATGGCAAGCGAACTACGCAGTGTGGATTCGATTGCTTCTTGCCATGTCGACTGGAGTTGTTTGCCAAATGAGAGCAGTAATTGATCCAGGAACGATCTCAATTTTCGGCTCTGTTGCAATTTCCTTATCCACTGCTGCCTGTAGCGTGCTCGGTTTCCTTTTACTAGCTATACTTTGGACATTTCCGGTGCGTTTTGGCTACGTGCTTGCGATCAATCCGTTCGTACTATTTTTTTCCTTCTTATCTGTGCTGGTGGTCGGTCCGCGTGTGTTGATTCAGTCTCCAAAGTTGAGAAAACAGTTCAAGTCACAATTTATCATCATTGTAAATCAGGGAATTGTGGCAATTTGCTATCCGATTTTCAGTGCTGTATTCAACCGACTTTCAGGGATCCAGCAAACTGCGTTTATCTTTGTGATGCCCATGATCAAGTTTTTCACCAAGCAGAACATCGCGAATGCAGCGAAGAGCTACCTACGGTATTTTCTGTTGATCTATTCAACGTTTATTATGTTGCGATATGTATGCAATCGTCCAAGTCGATAGCCACGACACTGATCATCTTGGCTACCGATGCTTTCCACGTTCTTCTCGCGCTTCGTGATATTTTTCACCGTAGTATTAGCATCCACACTAGTGATTCTTCTATCGACAACGTACGATACTATCTCCGTGCTCTACCTGAAGTCTTACAGAAGGCGTCCCAGGATAAAGCCGCAAATTTAAGTCGCCGTATTCGTCTCTACGCTCCATTCCCACTCCCACTGTCTACGAGGAGTAAAGAACTCATGGACGAGTTTATCAAGACCGGTCAATTTGCCAATGATACCGCCACAAACCGACGATGCTCGGCCAAAACCACGAAACGAAAGTCAGGAGTAGAACCAGCCACGTTAGCACCGTCAAAGCAATCGATACCACTGTTCTCTGCCCTGAAGGAGCACCAAATAGTACCCACCACGCCTGGAGTATGGCAAACCAAAGATTTCTCACTTATACCGCCGTCTCCGAGCTCTCCACAGCTCAACTACAGTGAGAAAGTTATACTGGAGGGCCTTCAAACACTTTTCCATTCCGAATATGTGTTGCTGGCCGAGTACATCGAGTTCATGGTTCCGATACTGTACTCGTTGTATCTTTCAGTGCTGTTTCACTTGCCGATTGCAGTTTACTACTCGCACTCGGCGTCGATGACGGTTGATAAGTTGCATGACACAGTGACCAACATTCTCATTTATGCGGGGATCGAGTTCACTTCGTTTGGCCGGGTTTTCACCTCTGTACCAGTTGGCATTTGTGCTTGAAACCCAGGCGCCTGCTCTACAAGGACACTTGTTCGTCTGGACCATCACCATTTTGCACCTAACGCTAGCACACTATGGTACGCAGATAGAAAGGTTGATTACAGCCTAATCCAACGCTGACTTTGCGTTTTTCCTCAGGTGTCGACTTCAGTATTCTGGCATTGTGAGCATGCAAAACAGGACCGTACAGTGACAAAATTGCAAACTTGGCATAAATTATCGTTAAGAACAGATTGAACTCATTCACTAATAGTTAAGCTCGCCTGACGACACGTTCATAGCTTGGACGGTACGAAGAATGCAGAGCTTGCGTTCGTATGTCGTTGCGCCCTTAAGATCCTCACGGTGCATTACGACGGCGTCGTCGCCGGTGTCCTTGGGGGCTTTCGGAGCTTTCACTGATACGCGTGACGACCGTGTCGCGTGGCCGCATGAGCTCCACGAGCTCACAGTCCTCAGAAATGCGCAGATGCCGGCGGAAGATGCTGCTGCGACGCTCTTTGATCTCGATGCTGTCGTTGCTGCCAACGGATTGGCGGTTGCGCCGACGGAAAAAGCTGCTGCGACGTTCTTTAATCTCGACGCCGCCGTCGCTGCCATCAGAGTGGCGGCTGTCTCTTCGGTGGAACAAGTTGCGCATCGTCATATTTAGTTACACCGCTTGAGCTTTAGGTGGCTAGTTTCGGAATGAGCAATGAACACGCACGAACCAAACGTCGGCTTTGTCTGCATCATCATTTGCACCGGCTTGTGGCTGCGCAAACATTCCTCGTGCATAGTAAAGCCAGGTGATTTGCCGATTACGGTCGGCGTCGGACACTGCATTTGGACCATCCAAAATGGATGCTGGATATTGGTACCGGTGTGAAGAATAATGCGCCAAGGTGGCGCTCTTACAAGTAAGGTCCAACGTAGCTGATACAAATGTACGGCAATGCATGCAGAGACTGTGTTGAGAAGAAAGAAGTCTCTGCGGCTGTCGCACTGGTGCATCTCCTTTTGTCACAAGGGAAGACCGTCACTCACGCGATAAAACAAGTGGCATTAGGCAAACAGGTAGGCAAACAGCATCGAGGCAATGCCACTGATTGTCAGTCAATGAATTAGTGGTGGAGACCACATCGCGGTCGGAGACTTGTGTGCCGGGCGTCTTCAAGGCCATAAACACCAGGCCGCTGCTGTCTTACTCAGTCGTACCGTGTCTGAACTCCAGACCCTGGTGTCCTGGACTACCTACAGTACCTGGCTTAGCATCAACGAAAGCTTGAGGCAATTTTGCTGTACAGTACATATACATGTATGCCAAGAAGTGCGCGGTCTTGTTTTCCTCTTGCTGCGTCAATTTCGCCGATCTACTTATCTTCAAAGGCAGCATGCAGAAATATTGATTTGGTGGCTGGTGCTGTTATCCCGTTGTCACTCCTCCTACAGCGAATGCTAAGACACTCGCTCAACTCGTAAAAAAAAACTACAACGTGCCCTCCCATTTTCACTTTTATTTTGCAACAAAAAGCATCAACAAGCCTGGCAAATTGGCCTTGTACCCGATACGTTGCAATGCTCATGAAGCTGTGAATTGCCGTGTTTGAATACGCCACCCACTTCATAAAAAACGCAAACAGCATGAGAGCTTGCACAAGATTATCGCAATCAGTATCATAAAGTAAGTACAAACTTTGTACTTAGGTTCACTCTACAAAAGATAGGCATAACGCTCAATCCTACATGTAGCGTGCGTCTGGGTGCTTGTAGGATCATCCTACGCCTCTAGCGATACGAAAAGTCTCCCCGCCATCGATTTGAGGTCGCTGAGTGAGTTCTTCACGTTCGATTGGAGCGACCTGGCGGGTCGTTCGTCTCCCGGTCGAGCTCCGTTGCCGTTCCACAGCTTGGCCAGCCATTCTTCCAATGGCGTGAAATCGAACACCTTCTCCATCTCCTCTCGCTTCTCCTTTGATACATTTAGACACTGCAGATCCGACACGACCTCCCAGTCTCCTCCACTCGTGGTCGTAGCATCCGATACTAACAGCCAATTGGCCTCAATATCCTCTTTGGTGCTCTGCTTGCAGCACGCCTGTGTACACTGTGGGATCTCGACCACGACACCACGAGCCTTGAGGTCTGCATAGTAGGCGTCCCATTTCTCCGTCGAAAAGTCGAAACACTCGGCAAACGCCTTCAATTTGCCGTAACTACTCCAGGGCACCGACACTCGACCGGACATTACCATCCCGGCAATCTCTGTGGCTGTTGCCTCGCCCGAGTACATGTACAAAAAGTCCGCTAGACTCACATACACTACCGCTACTTCAGGTAGGAAAGGGTCTTGAGGATGCAACGTCGTGTTGTCCACCTCCAGATCTGCATCGACACAATTATTTTTTCAGTAATTTTGGTTCGAAAGACCTTTCCATTTTTATTGAGCTGTGACCCACCACGACGCATATCAATAGTTCTCATGCACGCAAAAGTGTCCTTGTCGTCTGGAGAGGCTCGGAACATGAATGTTACCTGGTGCCAAGCACAGAAATGCTTAGAAATTGGGAGATTTACGATAAAAAGACGCGTGGCCACATACGACGCCACGGAACTCCGCATCTGGGAGCTTAGCAAAGCGCAGGAAGTCCATGAGCTCGTTCAGCTTGGCCAGAAGGCCCTCGCACACCGCCGCCATGATGGAAGGTGGCGACTCAAGTTTCTATCCGTTCTGAGAATGTAATACGGCGATTCGATTGGAAGATTCATTGAGATGTTTTATCCAATAAAAGCCATCTAAAAATAGTCAGACACGAAATAAAAAGTGTTTTTCTTACGGAGGACTTGGGCTCTGTCATCACTGACAACTATTAATAGGTAACACCCCCTTTTTTGTTGTGCCGAGCCGGAGAGCTCAAAACTTGTTGTGGCAAAATATCCAGCCCTATTAATAGAGCTCCTAAATCTGGCTGTTTGTTGGCAGTCAAACAAAAGTAGGCGCATCGAAGTCACTTGCTCATTCTGGAAGCAGATGCCAAGAGTCTAAAATTGTAGCATTAACAGAGTGTCGACTTGGATGTTATACGTCGAAAGGGCCTGCTTAATCTAATATCTTTTTTTCGTTAGCCACGTAAAAATACATTTTTACATTTTTTTTGTAGTTCAAAAATGGCGAGTCGTGGCAGGGCTGCGTCATCTAGAGCCAAGCAACAACAACCGCATCGCTTCTCCCGACTCCGGCACAAGCTGACCGCTACATGGCAGCGCTGTCGCATTAGTCAGCGTAGCGAATACTCCGTAGAGCGCCTTCTAGCTTTTCGAGACTATCATCGGAGTACTTCAACTACTCGAGTCATTCTGGTTTGTGTTCTGGTACCGATCCCGGCCTTACTCGTGGCTCTTGCAATTGATTGCATCCCACTACGCCCCCCATCCGAAGGATGGCGAGCCAATTACGCAGTTTGGATTCGATTGTGTACCGCTATGTTTTTTGAAGCACTCGGAGTGGTTCTGCAAGTAAGAGAAGTCATCATGACAGGAACGATCTCGAATATTCAAGCTAGTTTTATCGCACTAGGCACAGCCGTCACTTGCGTGCTGGCTACCATCGCTGTAGCTGAAGTTTGGAAATTCCCCATCCCGTTTGGCTACGTGCTGATGACGAATGTGTACGTGATAATACTCTTCGTATGGATGATTCTGGGCATTGGGCCTCGCGTTCTAGCGAGCTCAACAGTGCTACGCCAGCAAATCAAGGCACAACTATTTATTATCGCCAACCAAGGAGTCGTTGTCGTGTGCTACCCGGTATTTAGCGCTGTATTCGAGCGACTGTCGGCAACACAGCAAGGGTTTTTCGTCTTCTTGATGCCGATTATCAAGTTCTGCACTAAAAAAAATATTGCAAACGCAGCTAAAAACTCGCATGAATACGTCGGACCGATGGTTGTTTTCTCTGTGGATCTTTTCAACGTTTACTACGTCGCAATGTGTATGCAAACGGCGAAGTCGCTGGCTACGACGTTGGTAATCATAGCGACTGACAGCGTCTTGATTGTCCTCGCACTTCGCACCATTTACAGACGAGTCAATCGAGTAGACGCAAGCGACACATCGGGTGATGACTCGTATCTTCAGGCTCTGCTCGGACTGGTTAGAAAAGTGTTCCAAGAAACGACCTTCACACGTGACTCAATGCAGCGAATTCGACTCCTCGCACCGTTTCCTCTTCGAATATCTGACGAAAGCAGTGCGTGCATGAAAGCGCTGTCAAAAACTGCGAGGTCTACGAATAATAGCCGAATGTCGACTAAATCCTCTGGACGAACAGGCCAATCCATGACGACCATTGCCGTCCTTCCAAAGCAGCACCAAGTTGCTCCTTTAAAAACGACAATGTCGTCTGTTGCGAAATTCAACAATGTTCTCATCTCCAAAGCCAGAGAAGAAGTTGTCCGTGATGCGCTACAGTCGCTTTTCCATTCCGAGTATATTCTCTTGGCCGAGTACATCGAGCTGATGGTCCCGATGCTGTATTCGCTGTACTTGGTAGTACTGTTCCATCTCCCAGTATCGGCGTATTATCCTCATACGGCATCGATGACGGCACACGAACTGCAAGGGGCTGTGATAACTATTCTGGTGTACGCTGCGATCGAATTTGTGTCATTTACTGCGCTTCTCATTCTATTGTGGCGGAAGTTTGGGTTTTCCCCATTGTATCAATTGGCGTTTGTGCTAGAGACGCAGGGTCCAGCTCTGCAGGGATACCTCTTTGTTTGGACTATCACCATTCTACATTTGACATTGGCACATTATGGTACGTGGGTAATCTATTCCCCCCTCTGGCATCGCTCACGTATTAATCGAATAGTGTGGCTTGCAGGAGTTGACTTCAGTATTCGTCTCACATAAGCGACCCATCTACATGTAGATATTCTAAACACTGCTAAAAAAAACAGTAATTTTATCAATGAAACATTTTTTCGATTTTCAGCGAATCACCATGGATCTCGCTGGTCGATTTTAGCTGTGACAAGTTCTGACACTAATCGGAAACAGTGAATGCAAGTGGCGTTTACATGGATTAATATACCTTTTGTATGCACCATTGCGTCAACCAACGTGATAACGCAGTATGGTGGTCCGCATTCAGCTTCATGGGGCTACTGGACCGTCGTGCAGTGCGGAAACTCCGTCGATCATTATCCAATTTGCCAAGTGCCACACAAGCAGCAACATCAGCCAAACTACAGCCACCATGTCATCCGTCACCGCCGACTACAAGCTCTTCACCCCACTGGAACTCAGCAAAGATCTGGTACTCGAGAACCGCATCGTGTACGGCCCCACGACTCGCGCGCGTTCCGACATCGAGACACATGTGCCACTTGAGCGCAACATCGTGTACTACGAGCAGCGTGCAGGTGCCGGTCTTCTGATCAGTGAAGGTTGTGGCATTTCCGAGCAAGGTTTCGGATGGCACGGCGCTCCTGCCCTCTACACGGATGAGCAGGAGGCTAAATGGAAAGAGCTAGTGGACCGTGTGCACGCCAAGGGAGCCAAGATCTTCCTGCAGTTGTGGCACATGGGCCGTCAGTCGCACCCGACTTTCCACCCCTCCAACGAGGTTGTGTCCGCTTCAGCGACTCAGTACGAAGGTGGGACTACGCGTGACGCGAGTGGCGAACGTACGGGCTTTGAGAAGGCTCGCGCTTTGGAAACGGACGAGATCGCGGAGGTGGTCGAGATGTACCGCCAGTGTGCCATTCGAGCGAAGCGTGCTGGCTTCGATGGCGTCGAAGTGCACGGTGCCAACGGGTATCTGGTCGATCAGTTCCTGCAGTCAACGACGAACAAGCGCACAGACAAGTACGGCGGTTCGTTCGAGAACCGCTACCGCTTTTTGCATGAGATCGTGGAGGCGTTGAAGACCGTGTTCCCTGCTGGACGCATCGGTGTACGTCTGTCCCCTAACGGTGTATTTGGCGGCATGGGCAGCAAGGACAACAACGAGATGTTCACCTATGCCTTCAATCGCCTGTCGGAACACGGGCTCGCATACTTGGCGATGCTTGATGGCTTTGGCTTCGGCTACTCGACGGAGAGTCGCACGTTGACCGCGTTTGATGCCAAGAAGGCGTTCAAGGGCAACGTCATGGCCAACAACAGCTACACGCGCGACACTGCGGAGGGTGCAATTCGCAGCGGAGCGGCTGACTTTGTGGGCTTCGCTCGTCTGTACATGTCGAATCCGGATCTGGCCGAGCGCTTCCAGAATGACTGGCCCGTGAACCCGGTGCCTGACTACAAGTACTTTTGGGATGCCGCTATGGGCGACAAAGGCTACAACTCTTTCGAGCAGTACAAACCAACGGTGGAGCAGCAGCCATAGAGCGTTATTGATAGGCGGGAACTGAAACCTACTCTTACATGCTTAAGTGGGTGGTTTCTGAAAGCACATTTTATTCTATACAACACGTATTCGTCCGTAATGCATGAACGCAACTTGTAATATAGGTCGCCTTTCATTAACCCTTGAACTGCCTTATAAAACTCGCAAAGAAGCACACCAGCTATTAATATCGGTGCTTTCACATTCACACAACGACCATGACGGAGACGAAGGATGGCACCGATGTGAAGCAAGCTGATCGGCTACGATTTTTTACACCGCAAGAGGTGGCGAGCCACAACATAGCGACGGTTCGAGTTTCCACAGTAGCGAATGAATTGCGACGTCTAATTTGCTTCCGCTTGCTGTATTTTTTTGTTCTAAACAGGATTGCTGGGTCTCCATCAACCACCGCGTTTTGGATTTATCGCTGTTGATTGAAGAAAATTCAGGTTAACATTGTCAACGATCTTTTTAAAAGATGAGGCTCTACTTACAGCTTTAGTACGCCTCCCACACAGGAATCCTCGTCCAGCCACTTGTACTTCACGCCGGCGAAGATATCTCCCATTGGTTTGATCCAGAGACGGAAGATGTACGCAGAAAGAAGACAGAAACGCTATCGTAGTTTGCCGCAGTCTCACGTACTTGTATTTGCTTGTCACTCGAGGTAAAATACCACGTGGACTCTGAGCGTAACCTGTCCGTGCCCTTCGTACCGTACGGACGCTTCCTCCACGTACCTCCACCAGATCCAAGTGCTCAATGGTGTACGGCTGACCTGCTACCCTGGTGGCGCGATCCGAAATACGTCGTCGGACGGCTAACCAAGAGAGCTCGTTGGCTTGAGATCGTCAACATGCTCACTCAACAGCGACACTCGCTCGAGGTATGCAGCGAGGAAACTATTGCCGAGATCCAGACGCGTTATCTACGACTTAATGCTCACGCTGGTAGCTACACGTGGAAGCGTCTTGAAGACGACGAGTTTGTGCCAATGCATATGCAGCGCACACTGGACGAGAACGGGATTCCAGACGAAGCGCCCATTTTCGAGCGCTTCGACATGGACGAACACCAGTTCATGCCTACGCTTCATATCTACTACGACGATGATCTTACCGTCATGTAAACAGTAATAGCTGCAACAAAAGACGCTAAATAAATTTCGCCTTTTATGAATATTTAAGTTAACACACACACCACCTCATTGGCAAAGAGTCGCTACGCTGGACAAATAAGGAATCTCTATGATCACCCGAGTTGTGCCTTCGATCAAAGGGCAGAGTGATCCGGGCGCTTATGAGTCAACTGGCTTTCAAGGGCGCTTGAGACCGCCTGAAGACATTCTACGCCAGGCTCGCGCCACAAGGTAGTACCATAAACTCGTTTATCTGAGCTTTTTTATCCTGTCTAGTTGACGCTCTTCAATTACCGTTTTCCAGTATTACGGGAGTTCTGGGCCAAATCGGTTTGTTGTTTGCGTCCTTGCAGTCGTAGGAGGCTAAACAATTCTTAACCTCGTTGTTCCAGCAAGTGTAGCTTCATACGCCTTAGAAATTTTGCAAGAACTCAAAGATGAGACGATAGAGTTGCAGGATCGGATGACGGTGCTACATCGACGCGTGGATATTCTGGCTGAAGTTGTCGACTTTCAACTGTATCAACCGGATGGAGTGAAGAAGCTGCACCTGATGTCCTCTCAAGAGGAAAGTGATCGAGAGCTTGGTATACAGACAACATCGAATTCTAGCGCAATCGACCGCCCGCCTCCAGTCGTCGAAGCCTATAAACGATGTGAAAGCGTTCCTCCACTGGAACTGGTGAGCGAGAACTGACGTTTATTGTCGTAGTATTTCGATCCATGTGACCTGGGTATATGATTTTCCTCCAGTTGGATAGGTTCTGCGACCCCGAGAACCAGCTCGACCCCGACCAGGTCCATTCTGCGGGATCGATTTCGCGGAAGAAGTACAGTAATCCTGGATTCTTCATGGAGGAATGGCTGAAGAATGAGAGGGAAAGACAGCAACGAGCATTAGAAATCAAACAAGAGCGTCGTCGAGAACGTCGTGATGCGCATCATCTTCGTAAGACTCGAGAACTGAACAAAGAGCGCCAGACGTCGAGCTGTGAAGAAACTAAAAGCTCTACATACACCAGCACCGAAGACACCGAGCAGAAGCTCAAATTTCTCAAGATTCGCTCGTGGAGAGAGATTTATGGTACTGGAGAAGGTAAAGAACTCATGAAGCAGCAGAGTGGACGTAGTCCTACCCTACGAGATCTACGCAAGAAAGCACACCAAGGACTTGCTTCAATCAACAAGACGCCACGAGCTGAGGAGCGTCAGCAACCACCTCCTCCGCCCCCTCAACAAGAAGAACGAGTCCAGCAAGTTCTCAGTAATGAGCAGTTCGTCTCGACTCCACCTGATTCGCCGTCATTTCCAACAGTTTTAGGCGGTGCGTTTATGCAAGAAATGGATGACGAGGAGATGGCGATGGAGATGCAACTGGAAGGAGAGTTCACAAACGGAGTCCCACCACCGCCTCCCCCTTTGCCGGACTGTGCACGCCCCGAGGAGTTCACTGACCATGGATTGTCTTACTACCACGACCCAGAGACTCGTAATTTGATACCTCAACAACCTCCTCCACCAGAACTCAATGAACTGAGCATATCGGACGCCTACTACGACACCTACGAGGACGACGACGACACCCCTCCACCGCCACCGATGGAGGAGCTAGAGCAGCCTCCGCCTCCTCCGTTCGAACCGCCTCGTGCATCGTGCCTCCTCGAGGAAATCCAACTAGGGGCGCCATTACGCAGGGCCAGTAACCGGAAAACCCAACGTGAAGCCCCCGCGCGTCCTCGAAGTCCTCAAACAGCGCTACTCCAGCAGATCTTGCAGAAACAGAGCCGCCACTTGCGTCCCGTGGAGCCACGTGCTCGTCCTCCTCTACAGACACGTCAATCTACTGGCGCGCCGTTCGCGGATTCGATCGCGCGCATCCTCGAGCGCCGCACTGTGATCGCCTACGAGTCGGACAGCAGCAACAACAACGAGGACGACGATGATTGGTAGTTAAGCAATCAACTTCAACCAACTGACCATCACTCTTCAAGTAATCTTGGACTTAAGTGATCCACACTAAATATACGTCCTCCACACTACGATCCTCATTCTGCCAGTTTTCACCATGCAGCAGCAGCCCCCGCTCCCTCCGAACCCGCCGCAACCTGCCGGCGACGGCATCCCGTACCTGGGCTCACGCATTTCGCTGGTATCCAAGACGGACATCCGCTACGAAGGATTCCTCTTCAACATTGACACGCGCCAGAGCACCGTCGCGTTGCAGAATGTGCGCTCCTTCGGTACTGAAGGCCGACGAGCTGAGCATGTCCCGCCGTCGCCTCATATTCTGCAGTACGCAACCTTCAAGGCTGCAGAGATCAAGGACCTGCACGTGTGCGAGGCTGCCCCGCAGCCTCCACAGCCACCACAGTCCCCGCAACCTCCTCAGCCTCCAATGCAGCCCCCCGTACAACCTCCTCTACCCTCCGGCCCTCCGCCACCCGTAGCGCTCCCTACACCGGTGCCCGCAGCCCCCAAACCCACCCTTCTGACCCCCGGGTCGGTCTCCAGCGCCCAGAAGCAACCGACTCAGACTCAGGTACAAACTCAGATGCAGAATCAGACTCAGCGACGATCTCAGACGAATAACTCGCGCACGATTCCCGGAATGGGCGGACACTTGTTAAAGCGCAAGGAACGTCGTGTTCCTGGCGGAACAGACGCTGCTGGAGTCCGTCCGGCTGACGCATCGGGCGAGTTCAACTTCGCCGACGGATTGAGCGACTTCAACAAGCAGCAAGAGTTCTCCAAGCTCGAGGAAAGCGCCAAGCAGGAGCCCAAGGGAAGCTACCAGAAGTCCTCGTTCTTTGACACCATCTCGTGTGATGCATTGGACCGATTGGAAGGACAGCGATCCCGAATGAGTGGAGCTGAGGAGAGGAAACTCAACACGGAGACGTTTGGAGCTGTAGGCTTGAACAACCGCCGCAACTTCCGTGGACGTGGACGCGGACGACGTGGGGGAAACCGCAATGGCAACTGGAATGGCGGCCGTGGAGGCCGTGGCGGACGCAACAGCAATGGGTTCCCTAGACCGCAGCCTGCTGGCCCCTAGACTGGTGCACTTGCCAATTTTTTTGACGAGACTGCAGACAGGTACTGGATCGGATACAAAGCAGCAGATAATGCTGACTCATCACATTAATGGACACAGCGAAGCCCATTCTAGTTTCTTATATCGTTTCATTGTTTTACTCAATCCTATGTAGTAGAAACGTAACTTAGAACACAATCAAGTTTCCTCTAAACGTCGCAAGTGTTCGTGGCATCAGGCGCAACGAACGATTTCCGCTAGTGCATCGTAGAATTGCTCGCGGTTCAGCTCCGTTTCGTCCTGTAAACACACAAGAGCAATTCTTAGTGTCAATTGCCACCAAGCTAACACATTTTGGGTTTCCTTACCCAAGGACCGAGTTTCTTGTGTGCACAAGCCACCAGTTGCTCCAGACGCAGTTGATCGTTATCCGTCATTTTGTACACGCGATGTTCTTGCATATCATAGCGAGCGATGTCCAGTTGGGCAGAGAGCCACGTCTCCATCTCATGAGCCGGAACAGTAGAGGCAGCATGCGCCACGAGTTCGAATGGAGGCGGACCGGCGAACAGCGAGTAGCGAAACTTGACGTAGCAACGATGCTCGAGCTCCGTCTTGATCTCTGCGAACTCGGAGCTTTTCAGCTACGAAAGGGAGAAGATTCTGATTAGAACAAAAGGGATAATCTTCAAAAAATTTCCATACTCGTACCTCGAGAAGTTCCGCTAGGATACAGTTGTTCAAGTTGTCGTAATGGAACTTGGCGATGTCGAGCAGATATCTCTTGGCAGCCGAGTCGTCGCCTTTGTTAATGACCTTAACAGCCATGCTCAGCAACTTGGTAGCGTATCCCGTCCACTCGTCCTGGCTGATGGAATTATCATGATTCGCATCCAGTACGTCAAACGGTGGCAGTTTACGAGAACGGAGACGCAACTTGTCGTCCGTTTCGTCGTTTTGCGCTAGTGAGCGCCACGGGAATCCATTGCTCGGATCGGTCTCGGTATCGCGGCGTCCGAACTGACCCGATACTTGAGATAGCGACATTGGTAAAGCTTGTGCTCCATGAGCGGCTCCGATGTCGCCCCACCCTGGAATCGCCTGCACCGCATTCAGGCCCCTAACAAAGCGAGTTTTGCTCTCCCCATGTTTAATCCTTCACACCAAGACAAGTTTTGTCGGATCAGTCCCACCGTCAATGAACCATATCGGATTAGAGACCCTTGACAATCAAGTCACCTCCGCCGCACGTTTAGCTATTTCGACGGTGAGAAAGCATCGCGTGCCTCTTCAACAGGATCTTCGGCATATATGGTAGTATTTCGAGATTTATTTTACTGCAAGTAGACCACTGGTATTGTTGCTATAGTTATTCTGCCACCAAGTCTCAATGAAGAGGTGCAGCAAAATAAAGTGAACCACAACATCCCGACTCAGGTGCTGAGGCGGGCGAACGCTGAAGCTGCGTCTCCAATATGATCTGGCAAAGCTTCAAGGCGTGTGCCACTGCCTGGCGAGCGATCATCGTTACGATGGACTCAGCGCAACAGAACCACAGCAAAGCGTTTGCACGGATCCACGACTTCAGCGACGTCGCGTGAGCAGCTTATTGTTCAGCGACCGGAATGTTTCTACGGAGGTTGTCGACGTCCGGATCATTAAGTGGAAATTCTCCATATTGCGGTGAGACTAAAACCTATTGACGACGACAGTTTGTAGAAGCCGGCTTGCGCTCTCGATGGGATAAGTGATCCCACCATTTCTCGTTTACCCCAGTGTCCGAGTACCCGCTGCGAGGAGTTAAGATGGGGACGATGCTGTCGCTAGCAGCGAAACCGACTCGTTCAACGAGAAGACCAACAACACGTCGTCCTTCGCCAGAAGTGCCGATCATGGTCGTGAAAATACACTCGCCGATAACATGCAACGGCACGACTGGGACAGACAACCACGTTCGTGTCGACCACGGCGAGATGAACGCCCTGGCACAGATCTTCAGGGCGATCGTGAGCGGCGACCGACGATGCAACCATAAAATCCGGCTGCACTGAAGGATCTTCTACGCTACAACACGCCGAAGCTTTACTTTTGAACGTGTACAAGGATTCTCAAATATTAACGACTCTGTATCTCGATTTAGGGGTAGAGCATGCTTCTTAGGCACCGAACGGAATGATGTTTGAACATTGACATAGTGATACCTTACGACCGTTGAGCTTCTGCGCGTCACGAGCGTTTGGTCTCGGAAGGAAGTTACGGTACCGTTCGAGCTGCTCGGGCGAGGCCTCCAGCATGTCACTCACGACAGCCCACTCAACTCCTTCAGAGTAGGGTGGTGTCGTCAATGAGCCCTTGTAGCGGAAGATCCTGCCTTCCAATAGACTGTTGAGTTCGTCACCGCCGACGATCTGGCCCAACGCGACGTGGTCGTGTTTTTTGGGGTTCAACGTGGAAATCTCGTCCCAGAACTGGGCCAGGAAGGCGTTCTCCTTGCCCTCCGTAAAGAAGACACCCACCACCGCCAATGAGCCGTCCTCGGCCTGATGCACCAAGTGCAGCTCCATGGCTCGAGCTTTCCCGTTCACCGTGTGCTCACCCGAATAAAAAAATGCGTTAGAGAAATAGGAACGTCATGAAGACCCAAAACGATTAAACGTACTGGGTGCGTGGAAGTGGAACTGGACAGTGTAGTACTTCTTGCCATTGAGGGTCAGCACGTTTTGCTCGTGGTTGCTCCAGTTCACTTGGAAGTTGTCACCTCCGTGCACGAGATGGATCTCGGCTGATGCTGAGCCCAATTGCAGTGCGTTCTCAGCAGAATTGAGCGGCACGGAATCCATTACGGGGTCCTCGATTATGTCGATCGGAGACTGTGACAACATCGGTTTTGCCTTGACTTTTTGTACGACGATGGCACTGGCAATAGTAGCCTTGTGGTGCAGCACCTTGGAGACCGACGTGCCCATTGTCTTTTAAGAGAGTGAAGTGAAAGGAAGCAGGTAAATTGTAGAATGGCAGCTTGGCTCGACGCTGTCAAAAGCAATAGGACGCTCTCAGCTGAGCACAACGCAAAACTAGACTTGAGCTTTGAAACCGAATAGCGAGTCTAAATGTGGCCGCGTGATTTTTACTGCCGTGGCCAATACCCAAGCAGCTTCAAGGCATCCAGAGGATGCTTTTTGCTCAAGGGCTCAGTTCTGGCGGTTGTTGCTCCGTGCAACATCATTTTCCTCCTCACAAAATGAAGACGGCCCTGCCTACGTCCAGTTGTCGCAACGGATCGACCAAACGCTCGATTACTGGCGCATCGGGGTCTGCTAGCACATGCAAAGGCGGTGGTGTCGTCGCTAGAAGGAGATGCTGGAATTATGTTGAAAGCTCTCGGGACGTCAAGGCCGAGGTGGTTGATGTAGCTTTCAAAGTGGCTGCATTTTGCCGGTGCTTCGATGTTAAACTGCGAGAGAACCAACAACATTCCAAGAGAACCAACAGGATTGAGGTGAATCTGTTGGTTCTCTTGCTGAGCTCCCCGGCAAACATGCCATAAAAACAGCAGAATCTGGTCATGGAACCAACAGATTCCCTTGAACAATTCAATCCGCGCATTAAACTAATAACTTCTCTACCATGGATCGAGATCCCACGCCGAATGCCCATGAAAACCTGTGCCAACACGTGGCCTTGACGCGGCCAGAGTCTTAAGCTTTTACCAAACTTCAAAGTAGCGCTTCAATGCACCCCATCGCCTTGGAGGTGTAGATGATCGGGCTACACTTCCTATTTCTATCGCTCGGTTTGATGACGCGCATCTCGAGGCTAAATGTGATGGACTGGATGCGGAGCTGTTGGACCCTCGGTTACCGAGTCCATACTGAGCGGTAGGGTGAATCTGAATCTGGAATTTCAGGAGCAGCTATCGATTTCTACTCTTGCAAAAAAAATATCTGTCAATGTCATTGCCCCGTTACGCTGTCCCCGACGTTTGTAGCGGTCCGCGATTAGCGAGAAGAACGTCGATGAGCTTCGCTGGTGTTCGGCGGCATGACTTGGGTGAGTGGCAGGGCTCCCGATTATGGCATTGTTATTTATCGGGAACCCTCCCTTTGCATAAATCATATTGGGAAGCATGTGCCAATACATAAATTATGGCATGTACAGTGATCAAACAATAAATAAGAGCATAAAGTAGAGCGACTCAACATCATTTAAAAAATGCACAATCTGTCGAAATCACACCGTTTTCGTGCAGTAATGACACTTTTTTGCCTACTTTGACCGAAACGAAGAGTGAGCACACCGGCGACTTGTGATGCTTAGCGTTTTGCGACCAATTTTTCAATGAAAATGCCGTGGCTTGCCATGAATAGCATAATAATGAAGAAATCTTTTCATAAATTATGGTAGAGGGGCTTTTCTACAAATAAATTATACTGGGATAGTCTGGAAGGCTAGCCAGCCCAAATCGGATTAATTCGTCGCGGTAACTGAAGCCGGTAGCTGAAGCCGATAGACTGAAGCCGGTAACTGTCCGGTTTACCGGGTAACTGTTCGATTTGAGCGAGAACAAGGAACGGACTAGACCAGGTGCAGCACAGCTTGAGCTTCGAGGTCTTCAGCTTTACCCGGGCGCCCTGACATGCGGCGGCATCTGCAGTAGCAACACGCTGTACTGCTGAGCTCAGAAGAGCAAGATGAACGCTCCCTACTTCATCTGCAGCAGGGAGCGGTCATCTTGCTCTTCTTCGATGGCACATACTCCTCTGGCTTCTCCCACGTGATCGTATTGCTGACATAGTGTCGGTAGTAATATCTGCTGAATCACCGGGATGCTCAACAGACGCTATGGATAATGCTGCTAGTCGCGGGAGATTGGACGTTGTTAAATGGCTTCACCACGCTCGACGCGAGGGGGGTACTTTTCGCGGTTTAGACGCTGCTGCCACACAGGGCAATCTTGCTATGCTGGAATTTTTTTACGAAAGCAGGCCGGAGCGTGTTTCAGACGCGGCTTTTCGTATATGTGTAGCAAGAGGAGATCTGTACACTGCTAAATGGATTGCCGTCCACTATCCAGAGTTCGCAGTTTTACAAGTGGTGCTTCAACACGCAACGCGTAACAGATGGTCCAGTGCAATTCTTCTTGCTGAATTTCAGCTAAGCGCCTGATTACATCCTCTCGATAACGACTAACTACAACGACTATGCTTGCATGTAATTCAAAATTCATTGCTAGTTTCTGTTTTGTATTTACATGACAAAAAAAACTAAGCGGTTAACAATGGCCAAACCTCTCGAAGCTAGTTAAATTAGATTTTTCCCTTTCAGAAACTTGCCGGTGGTAAAGTTACTGAAACTGTGTAGTCTACTTGAACCCATCAATCGGTAATCGTCTACACTCAGTCGAATCGTTTCTCTTCTTTCATTCAAAGCACCTCTCCACTTTTTCTTTGACATATTTTGTCCATCCGCACAATTTGCTCGCCTGCTCCTGTTGTCATTCGACAATTTTCGCTTGTCTGCACAACTATGGTGACTCCTCGTCCATGTGATCGAGAAACGCTCGAGACCAAGCTGCCTACAGCAGTCCGTGATCCAGCTATGGTGACTCCTCCAAGTAAGACTTCTCGTGCCGCGGTTAGTGAAGTCGCAGTGGGAACGGCAGAAGTGAAAACGGCAGTTGGTCTACCCCTTTGTGATCGGAAAACTCTCAAGACCAAGCTTGCAGTAGGAACGGTCCGTGATCCAGGCCTCGCGATGATCTCTACCACAGCTTCGAAACAATCTCCTCCAAATTCCGGACTCGGGACAGCTTCGCAAGTGACGGAGAATAACCAAAAGATGTCGCCCACTGTCAAGGGCTCTTGCCCTCAAATAATTGTGGACGCGCGACTGGGAGTCTGCTCGGTATCTGAACAAGATGGTGCCGTTTGTGATTTTGCCGATAATACCCCCCAAACTTCAGTCAGCAGCCCGCAGACTGGTGTTGAATCTGCGCGTATTTATCCTCTTCAGGACTTAAAGCCCAGCACACCTTCTCCGTGGGCGTTTATCGCGCGTGTGATAGCAAGAAATCCCGTGCGTGAATGGAAAACCTGGCAAAATAATGGTACATTGCTTGAAGTTTTCGTTGCCGACTCACCCAAGATCGTTTACCGGGTTACCCTGTTCAACGAGGCAATTACAAGTTATGGTGACGTCATTGTTTCTGGAAACAGTTGCTTCTTCTCCGGCGCCCGGATAAAACCTGCGTTTTCGGCGAAGAATTGCGTTGAGATATCCTTCGGATCCAATGCGGATATTCACCTGGCCCAAACTCCTTTGTTGGATGCCCCGCAAATACCTACCGTTACGATTGCCAACCTTGCGGCAGTTGAGGACGGGTCTGTAACAACAACTATTGCTATTGTGCATCGGTTGGGCTCGGTGAAGCGTATTGTAACGCGGAAGGGGAAGACGACTGATAAGCGAGAGCTACTCCTTGTTGATGATTCCGAGTACCAAATAGTTTGTACGACGTGGGGTCACCTCGCCAATGGAGACATTTTACAAGGCAGCGTCGTCGTTGTGAGAAATGCTACGCTTTCTACGTACAACAAACTCCGGTATCTTTCAGTTGGTCCTGCATCGGAGATTCTACACGAACCTGCGATCGATCGCGCCGTCCTACTCCGTAATTGGTACGGTGGTTTGGCGCCATCCAATACGTTCTCACCTCTTTCCGGGCTTTAAACTTAGCGTTTCGTACGCGACAATTTTGCATTTTTTTAAAAAAAAAGTAAGAGTACAATACATTTTCGTTTTTTTAACTATCCCAGCCTTCGCTTCGCCCTACCGTCTTACCCCGCATATAAGGCATATGTGCTGTAAATGAATACAACACTGCTTGTGTGTTATATTCGTTTAGAAAGCCTATGTGTTGTACAACGAACAAATTGTTCGACTTTGAAGAAGCAAGTTTGTGGGTCCTGGAATCTGGCTTGGCCGTTTAGGCTTGACCTACCTACGCGATCGGCGTGGGCTTAAACCCGCGTCACATGATGTTGTGATTGGTAGCGGGTCTTTTTTATCTGGCTGCGTTGTATACGGAGGTTTTGCGCCTTTCCGATAGTCTGCTAGAACAGCGAGTTTCTCGTGGATACTATAGCTACGTCACTCAGCACTCATGGCTGTGTAAATTATAAAATAGAAGAAGTAAAGCCAAGTAACAGCAGCACCGACAAGTTTGAACAGAAGGGTGGTTGGTTGGGAGCTCTTAAGAATATTCATTGTTTGGTACAGCCTTGTGTTTTAAGTAGGTTTCAGCCACATGTGTTCTAATTAGGTAGGTGGTCAAATCGAGGTTTAAGCTAGATCTCGCGCGAATCCCGTATTTTATTTAGAACACATATGCCTTATATGCGGGGTAAGACGGTAGTTTATTGCATTCGTGATGTCGACGAAATAAATATATTTATGATTTCATAAAAATTTGGACAAGACTATGCCATAATCGGGAGCCGTGCAATGAGTTGCGTTGCGTTTACAGGCGAAAACCTATGGAGCTCGAGCTTACGGAGCTGGAGGTACCAACATTTAGAAATAGGGTCTTATGGTGTACCCAGAAAAGTGACCCAAAGGTCTTGCTGTTGACCCTCACAGAATAGCAAAAAAATGTCGCTAATCGGCAAACTACGATAACGTAATTTGCCAGTTGAGTGCGTGATGCCAATTGCGTGCACGATGCAGAATTTCTACCAATTGTTATGCTTAAAATCAAAATTGCGCAATTGGATTGGTTGATCTCATTTCAGTCAGTTCAGTGCACGCTTTTCAACAACCAACTGAATAAAATCCACATTTTTCAGACTCATCATTTTTAAAAGGGTATTCGATTCTGGCCAGCCACAACCCATTCATTTCATAAGACACGAAGCCATGGGGGCAGACGACGAAGACGTGGAGTCTACAGCGCTGCGCCGAGGGGGGAACCTACACGCTTGTAATAATACCGGCATATTTAAGCTCTGGATGAAGACGTTTGACTCGTATTCGACAAACAACAACGTGAAGCGTCCGGTGGTGCTGGTCCTGGACAACAGTTCGACTCATGTCGAAATCGGTAAGTGCTTTTATTTTCATTAAAATTATTTTTATTATAAACAAGGATTTTGTATTAATCAATTAGACGGGTAAATTTATTTTAGGTGAAGTTTCCGTTTGGTCACGCAGAGGTATTTTGCTCGTTGATCTCCCTCCAAATGCCACTCACCTCTATCAGCCTCTTGACGTGGCTCTTTTCAAGCCTTTCACGAGCATGATGAAATCTACTTTACTAGCCAAAATGCTGCACAGTTCGGACTGTACCATTGCAAAATCGGATAAATACCATCGAGATAGCGTGCCATGCGTATCGTAACGGTGGTGACAAGTCCTGAAAACGCTATAAATGGCTCCAGAACCACGGGAATCTATCCACCATCCTTGCCTAGTTTGCAGGCTTGTTTACGACTGTTTGCGAGCGGTGGAGCACGCAGAGACATTGGAAGGGCGGCATGGCTCAAGCGAAAGTGTGAAATTCAAGAAGAAATACGCAGCAGCATTTTACAGCTGCCACCAGCACCTCGCACTAAAGGCAAACGCTCACGACGCACCGTGGACTTTGTAGGGCGTCTTATAACCAATGAGATGCTGCTACGGGGTGAGCTTTAGTCGATAGCCAGAACTGTGCACAAAGCTGATAGCCTCAAATTCCATCCTCACTTTTGACTAACCATTGCACCTTACATGTTCGTTTGTAAGAAACGCAAAAATAAGTATTAGATGCGTTGGTTTTCCCTTTTTGATTTCTAAAGACCCAATTAGAAAAACAATTGGTGCCTTTTTCGCTAGATGCACCTTTTGAACATGCCCAAAGTCAGGCACTCAACTGGCATATTACGTTATATTGTATATCACGCAGCCATATTACGACCCAGCTCTGCATTAAGTAGTGTAATACATCGATCACCCTAAATGAGGCGACAAATGGCCAGGCTAGAGCAAGTGGAGGCGTTTTTGAATGTTATCTCCGATGCAAGTGAGATCAACAAAATTGTACGCGGACACATGAAAAGGAAATCGTGCAATGCTGACGAAAGTTCTTGTCTCGCTGAACCAGAAGTAGCCATGAACGCTTTTAGAAGTTCATACACATTAGAATAGTGCGTCTATAAAGTTATCTCTCGGCGAAACGTCTTCAAATCCCCTGCGGGACAAGCCAACATTTACAGAGCGATTCGCTCGTGTACACCTATTAATAGAACTCTGTAGGCAATTGGGACTTTTCCGTTGAAGGGTTCGTTTTTGCTGTTTGTCTCGGTGGATAATGTTAAGGGTTAAAGGTGCTTATCAGACAGCATCGGCAGGAATAGTATTATCCTGTTCATCCGCGTACCTCACGGCCCGACCACTCCAGTGACGCGAAGTGCTCATCAACTACAGCATAGCAAGTGTTGCACTTCCACATAGGCTGGTAAGATACACAAAATCTCAGGAGAAAGAACAATATTACCTACGCAGGGGTCCGTGGACGAGATGTGGCACTTTTGCGGCAAGAAGGTCTGGCGTACAACGTTGCTGCAGCGTCGACCCGAAGCGTATTGCATTTTATAGAATAGTCGCCCCCCTCCAACTCATTAAATGAATGAATGAAATCAATGTAGCTAGAACAAAGGTAAAAAACCTGCTTTGGCGTACCAGTAGGATTTAGTGATGGCTGTGGGGAAGCCTCGCCAATGGAGAACTTCTAGTAATCAACACCGCCATGTCGATAGGACGTGCAACAAGAGTAGCTGTGCCGATGGGTATATTGTAAAATGATTGCGGCAGTTTCATTACGCAGGAAACAAATTCCAGCCTGACAGCTCAATGTAAAAACGCGAAAAGCATTTGGGTACACCACATTACCCTTTTTCTAAATCTGGGTACCTTGAGCTTCCTAAGCTCGAGCTCCATAGTTTTTCCCCGTTTACATGTACAGTACTGCACCCCGTTTTCGCGGGGGTGGACCGTATAGAATTTGCAAATAAATCAGATTTTACCTTACAAACTGAAGTTCATTTGGATTCAGGATCATCACATCCGGGAGTTTATCAAAAGTCCAAGGGCGCGAAAACGGGGTGCAGTACTGTACCTGACTGTGAATCAACACCGCGCATGACCATTTTTAGTACCTTTAAAATGCTAATAGAAAGCTGATGTATTATAAAGATACTTAGGTGAAATAAGATGGAACTTGATCCATTTAATTAGCTAGACGTCACGCTGTGAAACCTGCGATTCCCAAGCTCACAACGAAGTGGTTCATGCAGCGATGCTGTCGCAGCGTTTCTGGGCTTGTTGTTTCCTTAAGGCGGTCAGCTTTACGCTTGGTCGGAGCAGTATAGTCGAGTCGTTGGGGGTGTCTGCGGCTATAACATGGACATGTAGTATATACCTCATTGACCAAATCGACAACGGTGACTTGAAGAAGCAGGTCCTGCAGCACCTCGAGGAAACCAGCATGATTGGCAGGCTTCCCCCACCTTGTTTCTTAGCCTCGCGGTAGACAATGAAGACGTTGAATTTAGCCATGTCAACCAACCCTAGAAATTTATTTGGCAGCGCTTTCGGAAGCGCACTACTAATTACAGAGAAAGTATTTACATCCTCGATTCGTCTCGGATATCTATTCAACCTATCCAGCGATATTAGTCCCAAATCGCGGGTAGACAGGTACGTGGTGCCCTCTGTTCTCTTGGAATGAGACGGCTGCGGGCCTGGACAGCGCTACTGCTGCCAGTGCAGAGTAAATACATGGGAAGCCGATTCTACTACATTCTCCTTGCTTGAAGCTTAGGGCGGAAGTTTGCTACGGTTATCGTAGCGACACCCTTGACGATGCCCGCTGGTCGCGTAGCACTATTTGTAACGAGAGCTGGGGAAAATCGCTTCTTGTTCGCTTGTGTTGTGCCGACAGAGTACACATTTCATGTCAGTAGTTGTAGTGCGAGCTGCACCGTTGTGTGGAACCGATCAGTTATTACTGCCTGAAACGTATCTTCCTCTGAAGGAGTAATGACTTTGTTCAGATTCCTCATAACTGCACTCGGTCCAGAATTGGGGTCGACAGAGAACAGCTTAGGAGCCTCACCTCCAAGTTCGTCGGTGTGCTGATCAGCTTCGCAAGCTACCATAAGTCTGACATGGTGTATACACAGCAAAGATAACAGCTAGCAAAAAAGCTGTGATCTTACCCAATAACGTTTCGGCGCTCTTCTATAAGGGAGAGCGCTGATACTTACCGAAGACAGTACGCGGTTTCAGCGCAACATGCCATTAAGACCCTTGAAACCTATTTGTGAAACTTGACTTTTTAAATCGGACGGGTCACGTTGTGGTGATTTTGGGTCGGGGTCATGACTTCATCAAAGGAATTACAAGCGGTGTGTGGTATCTGGAATCTCGTCATGGTAATGCTTAAGGAGCCCGACGTGAAAGGTCGTGTGAAGTCCGTTGTGATGACGGAATAACAAGCGTTTAAGCCTGATCAACAGTCTTAATCACGCCAGACGGACCAATGAAGCGCGGCGCAAGTTTGCTCGCGCCCAGGTTCGTGGTATCTGACGGACGAGGACTTAAATTCTCTAAAACAACTTCGCTCTTCATATGCTGGCGACGCTTCGATGTTTCGAACTATCGCCCAAGTCACGTGCGAGAATCGCCCATATCCTTGGGTAGTGGTATGGTTTCTAACGGCGGTTCTGGCTCTGACAAGGCCCAATACCAACCTTCGTCGCTACAACGCGTGATACACAGTCAGATCGCTAACGGTACGTACGCTCTGATCGAGCCTCAGTTGTTGCTTGAGACCCTGCAAATTTAGCACGAATGGTTTGCGTTTTGCGATACCCTGCTATCCTACGTGCACTCTACACTTGGGACTTTGGACCTCGTGGTCTTTCAATTATGCAATTTGCACCTGCCACGAAAGAAATCAAGCGGGTTTTCATTCTCTAAATGACAGATTTTTCCAAAACAGCATCAATTCTGGCTGCACACCAGTCTACATACCTTAGTTCAGTGATTGATGCTGTGGACGGGCTTGAACTGGTAGTTAAATCAATGCATCCCCCTTATGTGGGTGACCTGGTGGGCTCAACACGAAAGTTTATCGTGTCGTTAAGAGCTCAGGAAGGTTTCTAGCCTTTGGCGGCTAGACAGCAATTGGTATGCTAGATTGATGAGCGGTTCGAGACAGTACGCGGGTTTATTGCGCTTCACGATAAGGACAAAGCCCAGCAAGTCGGTAAGAAATTTACATTTGCTGAACCTTCGTTTTTTCGCGTCATGCAAATTATCACGGAAATGCAAATGGCAGCGTTGCAATCACTTCACCTGGCCCACCTTCAGAGAATCCAAGGAACGGGAGCTGAATTATCAAATGCTGCAAAGGGAGCGCCACCTACCTAATGCACCGTCCTCCTATGCCGCAGGGTGTACCGGAAGCCCTGCCAGTGATGAACGGTCAGCGGCTTTGCATGCGATTTTTATCCTGCAAAAATCGACGAAAAGGTTGTTTCTCGATAAGTCGGGGCCATTTTGCACCAGCAACGTTGCCCGGCATCGTGTACGATTTTATTGCAAAGCACTACGGGGGACAGTCTCCGACTTGAGCTCGAATGCTGCACAGTAGGGGCCTTTGCGATGTACCTCTGAAGGTTCGGTACAAATAAAGCTGGAATCGGTGACATCAACTCGACGATTCGCTCGAAACTGTGTGCCGTTAGATGATACCTCCGAAACATTCTCGGGTATGATCCAGGCGAAGATGCAAGTCATGTTGATCTGTTACTTGGAATTCGACGGCTTACATCACCGGTTACCTGTCAGTATCCGCTTTCAGTCCACCTGCTTCGCGTCATTTTCCGCAGGTTGGACTTCCAGCAGGCGCGCGTTTGCTTGCTGTGGGGCAGTCTACAGCTAAGATACTTTTTTCTGCTACGCAGATCCGAATATCTTTTCATCGGGAATCAACATCATGATTATGTGCTAAAAGTGCAGGCCATCACATTCTATTAATACAACAAAGCGGGTCTCCATTGCAAACCAAACAAGGCCAAACGCGTTGGTATTAGGCTCATAGGGGCGAAAAACAATCAATTCGGCCGCGAGGAGGTCAGATTTCACGACAAGTCGGGTGCCAAGATCCTTTGCCCAGTCTTAGCGACATGGTAGATAGTCAAGGGTGCCAGAGTGTTTGGAACAACACCAGGACAATCTTCATTATTGACAGGCGCTAAGGCTGGCATTTCAGCATGGGAGATTGCCACAACTATCAAGACAGCGGCCCGGAAGTGTGGCATGGACTCCTCTAGATATTCGACACATTCCGTGCGTATAGGTGGTTCTACTGCATTATTAAACGATGGTGCGGACCGTCTAGCGATCAAGGTCATGGGCCGATGGATGTGGAGTGCGTTCGAGGACTACCCAGTGATGAGAGCGCAGGGTCGTCAGGATAGGCGGCGTTGATGTGCTAAAAATACCCAGTCTGAAAGGACGGTACTTCACCAGGTACTTTAAGTACCTGCTAAACCGACCTCGTTAATTCTCGCGGATGCGTACCGGCGGATATTGAGGTGAGGCGCCGCCGCTCCTCACCCACAATGAATTTAATAGCATTTCCCCCCACTAGTTAGCGATTGTTGGGAATGGGCGGTTTTGAGCGGTTCAAGATCTGGAAGAAACAGAAGGACAAAAACAAAACGTCGGTTTCCTGATCGCGGTAGAACTTTAAAAAGTAGGCAGACCAACAAGCAGTCAATTTGAAAGCTCCTTAGCAGCACACAACCTGCCGCTCCTCACCCACAATAAAATTAAAATGATTCCCGTCATCCGAATCGCAATCCGATGAACGCGTTAGACAACCTTTGAGGAACTATTTCTGATGAGCTTAGCGATCTTCATCGAGAGCGTTTCAATGAGGTATGAACCTCTCTAATGCGATGCAAATTGAAGAAATGATCCTTGTTTTTTTGGGAGCAACTTGCGATTTTGAGAACTCGCAGACCGTGACATCCGTCCGGACAGAAGCCGCCATAATATCATAAGGTATAAAAACATAGAGGTTTGGTGTCAATTTAACGTTGCATTAACGCCACTTGGCTCACCACATATTGTGTGAATTCCGACCAGGTTTTTTTGTCCTATTAAATGAATCACTCCCATACATTTTTTTAACGGTTAACATCTTACTTAAGTGACTGTAGCTCGTACTTAAGTAAATTACTATTCAAGTCAAGTACCGTAAAGCGGTTAGAACTATTTTAGCAATCGAAATGCGCTAAACTGGCAACTGATCGGTCAAAATTACTAGTGGTTATCACGGTTGGAAAGTAAGTAAGAAAAATAATTTTCACCCAATCAGAACAAACCTTCAAACCTGCTAAAACCTTTTTTAAAACGAGGAAAGTTTGAAAGGAAGACCAGTGCAGCGCTTTGATTGGCTATTTCGAGAAGTAGTAGGTATGGTTCTACTGGCAGAAAATCAATGGTGCGTTGACCAGGTGAACTTGACCAAGGCACAGCAACAAGCACAGCTCCCTTGTCAACATGGGGAACAAACACTGGTCTGAGTCGGAGGAATATGCTGCTATAAGTTTCCTTGACACAAACTTCAAGGACAGCACGACGGGTGCGAAGTCCAAGCTCTACGCTAGTGAATACAGGAACACCTCGAGCTGGAGCTGAACAGAGGCTTGCTTTTGCTTCCCCGGGGACCGCAAAATTACAAAGTGCGAACGGAGCCGCTCTAGCAACAGCTAAAACGTTTGTTTATTCATCCGTAGGTCCCACTGGGGGCGTATAGAATTCATCTTGGCAACACGCTGTGCCTCCCACTTTCCAGTCTTCACTACGTAGTTGCGTTCCAGGTATCGATTGCTGCTAACCGCCTTGTAGACCATGGCTTCCTCGTCGCAGCCATCCGTGTCGCCCTGTAGCTCGTTGGCTATCATAACAGCTTCCAATCGCTCCAATGTTGTAGCACGATCACTGCGTGTCATGACTGCAGCATACTATAGGTGAGTGGCTCACTAGTAGACAGTCTGTCTGAGCTGCCACGCCACAAAAAATGGGGCCTGAAGCAAGAAAGTTTGATTTGATTGGATAATTCTGCTTACTTACTTTCCAACCGTGATAACCACTGCTATTCGGCTTACGGTGAATTTTTTGGTCGAAGTGGAAATCAAATCGACCATTTGGTCACAAAGATATCATGACGCAAACTTTGTGGTGCCAAACTAGAAATTAAAAGCCTTCGCGTCGTCGTCATTTTTAAATTGGGTGGCGTGAAAAATTGTAGAGACGTAAACCCTGCCATCGTTTATTGAATGGTGCCACTGATAGAGTCAGTAGTGGTTGCCAACAATAACAACAATTTGTTTAACGTATTTAGCCGAAATACAACGGGATTATTTAATGAATTGAACTTGTATGGGAGCCTTAATATTTTCGGACACGGCTACGGAGAAAGTAACAGATTTGCGCTACTGCGGGCGAGATTCATTCCGCATGAAAATTTTGAGTAGACAGGCCCAACTGACCTCTTAAGTAAAGCTATTTTTACAAGAGCACTATTATTACTAAAAGCAGTATTCTTATTTCCACATGTATTAATAATAAGTGAGCAGTCCGCACGCTCCGCAGCAAACTATGGCTTCATTTAATATCCCCCCCTCCTCCCAGGGCGGCTTATTTGTCTCACAGAGGTGTATGGCGAATAGTGCTGGGGACGTACCGCCGAGTTCCCACTCTGCGACTACTACGTTCAGCCTGAACTTCAGGGGGGGGGTTGTGCTCCGTCTGAACCCACTAGTAGCCCCTTTTGGTACCTTAATTTACTTATCAAACATGCACTACTAATACTAGCAAGCTATTGGAGTCCCTGCCAGTTCTCAGCCACAAACACCAAGTCTCTCATCAAATCCGGCGACAGTGAGCTTCGTTTGACTGTCAAAATGTTTCCGCTAGTTGAAAACGCCCGTTCCGAAGGCACGCTGGTTGCTACACACCCAAGCCATTTTCTTGCTAGACGGCTTAGGTTAGGATAGCTGTTAGCATTGATATACCACCACTTGAAAGGGTCAACGAAGCTTTTCACAGCTGGAACAGCCCCCAAGTACTTCGTGAACTCTTCTTTGCAGGCTTGCTCAAGATCTGGTGTGGTTGTGACAACACACGTCGTTGCTTCTCAGCAGTGATTTCCCGAAGGGGGCGCTTCTTGCCCCTGTTAGCGACTTCAGCAAATGTATTCGCGAGATTAAGAATGATAGGGGTACCTTCACCGCGCCGTAACCGCTCCGCCTGGGTTAGATACGTCGCCAACTCAACCGGGTGGTAGGCATCCATATGCTGCGGCACTTTTGACTTGGCTACTCGAAATCGGATTGAAATTTTGCAGAGAAGACAGTACGCCAGCTTAGCATGATCGTTATCGAAATTATCTATGTCAATCTCCCAGAACTCGTCGCTTCGAATGAGCCGGGCAAAGTGCCAGACCTCTTTGCGTTTCTGACGTCTCATGACAAACAGATCTTGATCAAGTTCCAGTTCAGCTTGTGCTCACATTGCCTTCACGTCGATGACAGCGGCCTCATTCTCGACAAGAGCTGCGAACCGCGATACGTTTGGTTGCACTACTGGGGACTGTCTTGAAGGCGTCAGTTGCTGCTGTTGGATTTACAGCTGCTCGAGCTGAAGCTGGAGCTGCCGTTGTTGCTGTTATTGCTGAAGCTGGGTTTGCTGAGGTTCGAGCTGCCGGCGAAGATGGAGCTGCACTGTTTGTCTTGACGCAGATGTTGGTGGAGGGACTAAGGCTTAGTCTAAGCTGCGTCGAGCATTGGTACGCTCAGGAGTTCGGCAAACCACTTGTTAATTAGACCCCATATTAAAAACTGACTTCATTACTGAAGTGGGCATGCGTCAGTGGGGGCACTTGAAGGCAATTTATGCTTAATATTTGTATGGTATATCTAACACAAGCGTAGGGGTTCAGAGGGAGCGCGCGGTATCTCCGAGGGATTCAGAAGGAGCAGAGACTGAACCCCCGATAGCAGCGTAGAGAGAGGGCTAGCGTACGTTCACGAGCGGTACGTCCCCAGCACTAATGGCGAACCGCAAGAATACACTGATACTGCTCCTGAAACGCACGCACAGCTTCACCTACCGAATAACCTTAGTTATGAATTACTCTTTGTTATCAATTACACTTCAATGTGGCCAATCCGAAGCCGCCTAACGCTGAGTGGGAAAAGAAGCCGTGCATCCTTAGTTATCAATTACACGACTTGACAACCAGTAATTTGCGTACATTATCTAGTACTGGTCTCACTTCTCAAAGCCGCAGATGAGCCCAACGCAACGAAAACGCCCGAAGGGGAGGCCTCGCCTACCTTGTGGCAAGAGCCGCCAAGCACCAACGAACACCATTACGGCGTACACTGCTTCTCACAAGCTGTGTGAGTGGGATCGAGAGGCATGGGGAGATGTGACCGCCTCGACGATACGCGCCAGATTTCGCCACTGTGGCCTAGTGCAGCATGATGAAGATGGCTTCGACGCACCGAGACGTATCGAGGCCTTACAAGCGGATGAAGAGATATTTCAAGCTATGGTACATTCCGATTTGATCGACACTAGTGCAGAGCAGTTTACGCTAGACGACGACTTTGATGATCTTTTCGTGAACTTGCTCAAATTTAAATAAGACTGTTTGTTCGAAGATACCGAGAGCCGGGACACGCAATTTCTGGTCTCTGCACTGCAGATTGAGTGTAATGCATAACTAAGGTAATTCGGTATGAGCAGGGAATGGCTGTGTTTGAAATAAATGAGGAAGAAGCAACTGGGTGACTCCCAAAAATGACAAAAAGGCGTCTCAAATCAATCATCAACAAAATTTTGTGTCGTAGCTTGTCAATTCCACGAAGTGACACATTTGAAACTCAGGGTAGAAAGAAAACTTCAGTAAAATTGATAGCAAGCAACTAATGCGAATATATAAGATTCACGTTTACTCGTGCGAGTTTATCTGAGTCGAGGGCCAAATGACATTAACTCGCGCGAGTTAATTTGAGGCGAAAGTCAATTCACACCAGGGATCCTAAGAAATATATTTACAGAAAATATGTTTTAAATTTAAGAAAATAACTTACTTTATGGTCTGGCACAATTTGATTTTTTTTTAAGAATTCTGTGCGTTCTTTCTCGAAATTTATTGTCCTTGTTGGACAGCCACCAGAATTTCGCTGGCTCTGGGACCGATGCCCTCAAACTACTAAAGTGCAGGCTTGCGCCCGTTTTTAAAAGGCCCCCTCACTTTGAAACTGGCGACCTGTCAATGTAGAGCTTAATACCTTCTCAACACTCGAGGAGCAAGTTCTCCCCGAAGCCATAAATTTGGTAACACGATCACGTTCTGATGCAGATATTTATTTTCCACAGTCGCAGCACAAGTTATTTATTTGCAGATTTCCGATCTACCATACAGGTATCTATTTTCATTAGACGAAGAAATCCATATAAATTATATTATGAGGTACCCTAATTCACATTAACGCTAATGTGAGTATTGGTGAAAGATATCAATGCCACGTGGTGATACAACCCTGGGTAACGGAAATCCCAGCCTGTGCATATACATGTATATCCCTATTTTCTAAAGATTTGCAGTCTTAATAAACAACTCGAGTTCAATAAGGGCGATCTGTGAATAAGTTTGGGGGCTCTGTGATTCCGAATTCGCAACATGTAGCCAAAGCTATTAAGCTGCAGGATTTCATGGGCGCCTGGGGTTAAGTTGGAGGACAGGTAAAGACCCCTACTTATCGGAAAATACTATATCGTTAATAAAAACGATGAACCACCGATATCGTTTCTTCTCGTTTTTATCTAGATATTATCGGTATGGGCAAACTATCAGTCTTTTATGATTAGAATAAATTACTCGCAGTTCGAAAAATTGTATTGGGAGCGCCCAAAAAGTTTAACACTTCGCATCGCCCTCGTGACAGTAACTTTTTCCAATTTTGATGAGTCCTTCGTGTAGTAATTACACTTTTCACCAGCTAATATAATAAAGAATGAGATATGGTGTTTTACTAATGATTTTTAATTAATCTTTTTTATCTTAGTAATTTAATGTTGAATATTTGTATTACATGTATGTTCGACAATATATTGCTAAAATAAAAAGGATTTGTAAGTTGTGCCAGAAAGAAAATTTAAGCACTATTCAATATATTAGCTGATTCCTTGAAATATATTATTTCTAAATTCATGCTACGTAGTATTACCAATTTGGAATTTTGCGCATTACAGTATCAGGAAATTCTAAACTGCCTTAAACTAGTCGCTCGCGCCACTGCGCAATCCAAAGCCACGACTTTGGAATTCAGTTTTTCTTTTTTTTAGTCAATTAGCCCAACTGCATTCCATGCTTGTTGCGTTCTTCATCCTTTCATAGCGCAAGAATTAACTATTGTGCACATGTGCTGTACTCACTTCCGATAATGTTGGATCACTTTTAATGAGAATCAAGCGGTTCTCCAATTTAAAAGTCCGTGTCAATATCGCATCCACATCGGTGTTAGACATAGAAAACTGAAGTAAAACTCACTATTGCAGTGTTCAAAAGGTATTGGCGACCCCGTCGGGGTCTTTATCCTGGGAAATAGAAAGCATTTGCCACTCTCTTGCTAAACGGGTCTTTCTTTTCCAGCATGGCAACAACTGAAGAACGTGCCCCTTGCTCCCTCCATTTTTTAAATTGAAGATCTTGCAAGTCAGTGATAAATCGCTTCGTGCTCTCAGTGTCAGCGTGCTTCTTCGATTTGGCTATCATCCGAGCGAACTGAGCATCTCCATATTGTTTCTCCAGATGAGTGATATGCAAGAATGGGTCCGGATTCTTCTTTATGTTGCTCAGCTTCTGCACGTACGCAACCCAAGTGCTTAGTTATGGGCTCTCCAAGACCTTGTTTCCCTTCTTGTTCAATATAAGAAGATTGAACACATCTTCTGAGGTTCTCCCGTTCATCCACCAAACGTCTGGCTCCAATTTTGCAGCGATTTCTCGATTACTATCGGACTCTTTTGCCCTCGCAACCATGTTCGTCAATGCTTCATCTCCAAATTCTTTTCTATGCACTGTGAACATTGTCTTGACTGAGTACGAGTCTCCGTTTCTTTTGAGGTAAGACACCCATGTACTCCACACTGGACTCTCAAACCGTTTTTCACGCTCTTTATTGAGGCCAAGCAATGCGAAGAGCTTGTCACCACTTTTCCGTTCGCTTGACCATTTATCCATCTGCAGTTTCTCCACTTATGCAGCCAAGTGCCCCGTGTTGATGTCTTGCTTCGCAGTACCGATCATCTTTGCCAATGCTGCTTCGTCGAAACCGTTGCTCTTAATCGCAGAGAAGAGCAGCTCAGCTGGGTCCTTTTTCGCCATTCTCACGTAAGAAGACCAAGTGCCTAACGCTGGATTTGTTAGAAGAGTAGTGCCTTCCTTGTTCAACTTCAGAAGGTTGAACACGTCGATTATACTTTTGTCATTTTCCCTCCATTTCGCTAGCTGCAGCCAGGCCTCGGACAATACAATACGAAATTGTACTGCAAGACATCGAGTCCCATAATAATAACGGGAATATGATGAAGTACAATAATAATAACGGGGCCAATATAAGTATATTGTGGCCTCTAACTACCAAGGCTTCCTACTCATTGGCGACGAGCGAAGTCGCGTTCCACATGTCGCGGTTCACGCGAAGAAATGCTAACATCTCAAAGTTTGCAGAAAGCATGCATGACCGCTGAGGCGTCAGAATGAGCTTGCACTGCGATAACAGTCTTTCAACTGTGTTCGAGGTGGGCGGCACCACCTTTGCCAGCTCATGAAAGCTCACACCCGCAGCACCAGCCGCTCGCATCTGCTCCCCCCCCTCGTAGAATTGCGCTGGCGTAATCGCTCGTCGAGCGCTCCTTCCTCTTACCAGTTGCAGCATCTGGCTCCACCACCAATCGCTGGACTGCGCGCGACTCAGACGCAGTGAGCTTCGCATTGTTGCAAATCTTGACCAAAGCTGCCTCAAAGGCCGGCGCATGGACGATCTTCGCCGCCGGACGCAGATGGCTCGCCATAACTGGGTAGTCGTCAACAACCTGGTCAAACAAAACACGCACGTCCGCCATGCTGGTGTCCTCGCGCTGGAGTGCCTTGCAGACACTATCGAGTTTCTTGAGGTGCTCTAGCAGGCCGAGAAGCTTCTTGTGGGCCGCACCTTTTGGGATGAACTCGTCAACAGCATCAACCTGCCGACTAGAATCTCGAATTTTCTTATAGCGGTCCACCATTGCGAATGTCGAAGACCAACGGGTAACATTCCGTTTGACAGGGTTAAGGTCCGTGAATTTTGAGAGTTCCGCAGCACTGTTCACGTGTCGTAGCTGCACCATCAGACTGTTAACTGCAGCGAGCTCCGGCTCATAAGCAGCTAAGTAGCGATTCACCGCAAGGTTGTACCGGTGACTTGCACAGCCAACCAGTGGCAACTCCACCAACGTAGCGATCCGCTGATTGGTCGCGCATTTGTCGGCTACCAGAAAAGCCACCATAGAGATGTCCTTGTTATACAGCGTCAGCACGCGCTTGAACATCTCGATGTGCACTTCAGCATCTTGGCTGCCGTCCTCCAGCGGTGACAGCGACAGCAGTCGCTCACGGCGCTTGCCGTCTGCGTAGCAAACACCGTAGATACCGACGTAGTGTGTGGTACCGTGCGTCCATCCATCCCACATGACACCAAACAGCTTGCCCAACTCGCTTTCGATCAGCACACCAACGCTCTCGGAGCATTTCTTCATGTCTTCCTTCAACGTCTTGGACGAAACGGGCTTCCAGGACGACATGGACCTTGTGAGGTGGTTGTCGACCTCGGAGACGGGCATGTGCCTCTCTACGACCCACTGAAGCCACTGATAGCGATGCTGAGTCGCCTCGGACACGAACCCAAAGTTGGACAGTGGGGCGTCCGTAGCCGCAGATGCGCTGTAGGTCTCGTTGAAGTCGGGGTGCGTCAGGTTGAGGTGGGACATCAGGTTCGAGTACCCGGTACCAGTTTGCTGCTTGCGGTAAGAACCGCAAAGCTGACAGCGGAAGTCGCCTTGGCCCTTGTCTTCGTAGAAGAATGCGCAGATATCACGGTTCGGAGCCATCGTGGTCAAATGAAAAGTGAGGGAGTGCTGTGAGGCTTCGGCTCGTGCTCGTGTCTGTGCCTGCCAGCCAACCACTTGAACGATTGGCGCGAAGAGCTAGTTGCCTCTAACATATTGGTATAAACCGGTATTGTACTGATATTATTGGATCAATATCATATTATATTGACTTTGGACAGATCCAATAATAATAATTGTAGCCGGATAATACAGTAATTACGGGATTGATATTATTTTTTCCCACCCCTGGCTGCAGCATCTCCAATCTCTCAGCTATCGCTCTCGTAGTAGCGTCATTTTTTGACAAAGCAAGCATTTTTGCTAGACCTACCCTCGTCGTAACGTGGTCGCATCTTAAATAGCAGCAAGTCATATGGGTCTTTTCCTAGCTTTGACGCGTAGGTCATCCACGGAGCAAGCTTAGGGCTTTTCAGAATATTGCTACCTTCCGCATCAAGTCTTAGGAGTTTGTAAACGTCGTCTGCAGATTTCCGTCATCCATCCAGTTTTTTAGCTTGTAACTCGTTAACTTGGTTTGTGCGCCTCCAGCAATCTGTTGCAGTTTTTTCGTTTCCGCTTGAGTAAGATCTTTTCGCTTCGTAGCACCTGGAAATGCTCTGTCTTCGTAGTCTTCGCTACCATTAACCGTAGTGCTTCTCAAGCGGCGAGTAACTCGCATGCCAGTCAAAGTTACGTCAAGATCGAGGGGTGCAGTCGTAGGAAAAGAGGATTCCGTAACTTGCGATGCCACACAAACGTAGTTCAGTAGAGCAGCTGCCAAAACCAAGGCCCAGTAAGTAAACGTTAAGCGTGTGTACTTGGGCCCCATAGCGAGAATTGAGGGATCGACAGCGAATTTGGAAGTGAGCGATTCACGTGAACCAAAGCTTCGTGGACCTTCGCGAGCTTGTAGCACTAGTGCAAGCATTTTATCTTTAAGAAAGAGTGCAGTTTGTCACGTGTTGCATTTTTATAGCCGGCTATAAAAGCTGCGAAAAAACTACTTCCATTGGAAGTTCCAAGTACATGAACTTGCAACTGGACGACAAAAACACACTGTCGGGAGCCATTTAAACTATCGCTCTAAAGAGGGACAAAGTTGTTTTGCTTTGCTATAAAAATAAGCGGAATCGGAATGATTGAAGCTCCAAATATTAGAAGACCAAATATTTGAGATTAATAGACCGCTTTAACACAGCTCTCGAAGTTCCAAAATGATGTAATGTACGCGTCAGATTGTTTAAGTGCGTCGGCGGTATCGCTGCCCGCGTGAAAAGGCTCAGAACACTTGCGCAACCGGTATTAATGTTATTCTTAAAATAAAAAAAGTACCGATTGTGCATTTAAAAAAAACATGCGTATATAAGTATAAGTATTGCTCACTTCAACCAGTCTATTTACTATAGAAATTTATATGTTAGTTTCTGGACTACCACAAGACTCTGTAGCAACAATTGTCAGAAAAGAACGAGCTGCGAATTCCAGCGGACAACGCGATTCTTCGGTAATTCACTGTAACCTAAAGAATTGGAACATCCGCTATTAATCTATCCGTTATTTATTCTGATTTTATCTAGAATGTCGCTGTTCCAAAGCTGGGATCTATCTGCATAGCCACAGCTCAACGAAATCTAGCCACCAAAATAGTACTGTATAACATTACCAATCCAAACGTTTCATAGAAACGAGATTAATCTCTTTAATTTATTTTAGAGCTAGGGGGGATCCGATTGTTGCTTCAATTTTTGGCACATAATAGCCTGCGTTTTTTATATTCTTGTATAGTCATGAATTTGTGAATGGCCAATACAAATTACCGTCAAAGAGCACAGTGATGGTAATGAACATCTACAGTTAAACCCGTACTAAATGATAAGCCCCGTGAGCAGACGCGGTATTGTTTATAATAGTATTATCAAGTTATACAGCAGCTCCCACTACCACCGCTTTCTTCCATGTGTCTTGACCTTAAGAGCTTCCATTCCCCAATCCGCAATTCCGCGCAAGACTATGGACGTCTGTAACCTCACATTCGAGCTGAAAGGAAGATGTGTACAAAGCGTCCATGCTTGTAAAGAATCCGGTTCGACCAACAATTTCCGGTATTTTGACTGTTTCAGAGCGCTTTCTGAATGCCTCGGATACCGAGTTACAGTCTTGGCGAGCTTCGACGGTCCTGCTCCCGGCTAGACCGAGCCCTAGATAACTGGGTGCTGTAGTGTCAGACCCGAGGCGTCGTGTTGGACGGCAACCTCGTAAAAGCAAAAGGAGCACGATTACTGGACAACATGGGAGTCAGTGGATATGATAGAATAGCCTTTTTCAAATGGCTGGCAGCATAATCGGCATGGATTCCGAAACTTTAAAGCACAAGTTGGAAGCGGGTCCATTTAAGTCGATGGCCTACCAGCTCTATTGGAAAGTATTCGCGCTGAACTTAAAAATGGTGCACACGCCGATGTGTATAACTTTGACGGGACAGGTTTTTTTTAATCTGTCCGGACAGAGCCGTCGCTAGTATGCAGATCGCAGGGGCCAAGAAAAACAAGACACGAATTACACTAGCTCTGGCATAAAATGCCGACGGTTCGGATTTGCGAGAACATTTCTTCATTGGCCACGAATTCAAGCCAATGTGGTTTACGAAGAAAAAAAAGGAGAAGAGTTGGATTTTTCGTACCGCAATGATAAGAACGTCTGGATGGCTGGAGTCTTATTCAGGGAATGGCTACACCAGTTTGACTGTGACATGGACAAGTAAAAAGTCGTCAGCGCCAACGCCGACACCGACAGGCTCAAAGACAACACTGACAATGCCAAGGAAGCCAACGAGGGAGAGAACGCCGACGTCAAAAGCAAGTGTGATGGTGAACAACAAGAGACAAGTACGCTAATTCAGCTATTCGAATATATTGCTTGTTACGTTGCCTGAAAATACGAATTGTTACTGTTCTAAACTACAAGGTTTTGAAGCTTCCATTCTACGCTTTGTGCAAACTGCGCGAGACGAGGCTGAGAAAGCTGCGCGAGACGAGGCTGAGAAGGAGGCTGCGAGCAGTCATACAGCTGTTGAAGACGGCATGAAGCCGGTATCTGGGCAGGGGCACCTTAAAACAATCAATGATGCCACGGAAATCACTGTCGCAAACGGCACAGCGGATGCCAATACTGCGAATCGTGACGCGGGCGGGACCGTACAACAGAAAGACAACCTCAATGAAACCAGCCAGGAAATCACTTCGCGTACGTTTGCATTTGTGCTGCTTGTGAGCTGAGAAAGAGGCTGCGAGCAGTCATACAGCTGTTGAAGACGACATGAAGCCGGTATCTGGACAGGGGCACCTTAAGACAATCAATGATGCCACGGAAATCACTGTCGCAAACGGCACAGCGGATGCCAATACTGCGAATCGTGACGCGGGCGGGACCGTACAACAGAAAGGCAATCTCAATGACACCTACCAGGAAATCACTTCGCGTACGTTTACATTTGTGCTGCTTGTTATGTTGTTGCGTATGTTGTTGGTTACGTTGCTGCGAATGTTGCTGACTATGTTGCTCACTATGTTGCCTATGTGTTGCTGTATATGTTGCTAGAAATATTTTTGCTTTATTATTTAAGGCTCGAGATCTGAAGAAAAGCACACACAAAAAACGGGTCCGCTTCCGGATCGACGAGCCAGAAATGAGTATAGACCCGACAGCTAGTAAGACTAGCAAAAGTACAGATCCCGTTTCCAAGCCGATTTCGCAAGTCCACACAGCTCGCAAGCCTACACGTCGAGCGAAAACTTGGCAGCTTCGGGAAACCATGGAGAAGTCCCACACATTAGTGACTAAGTATGTACCGGAGCTCCCGAAGAAAGCATTTTAAGACTGGAGTGAGTTCAATGACATACTTGCGGATTACGCTGCGAAGAATTACTTGTGTTACCGGGTTAGAAGCTCGGAAACCCGGGCCAAATACAACAGGTACACGAACGCATTGTTTGATTATATTTGTGTTTTCTAACATTATGTCTGGGTGTATGCTTTATTGTAGCCGACATGGAAATTACATAGCTTCCATTAAAGATGACGCACAGTTTTTAGCGGATGTGTTGCACTCACGGATCGTCACAAGAATCACGCGGCGAAGGCTGCCGTGACTACGATTCACGCTTTACCGGATGTGAAGCAGGCTTCCTCGTACGGGCTGAGCGTGTCGTCGTGTATGGTCAAGCCACATGGCAAGTGATCGTTGCACTAGGAACGGAGGTGCTCAAATTAGTTGCCCGGTTTCTAAGCGATATTAATATCTGCTTGATTCACAGATATCGCTACACAACCACAAGACCAATAAAACCATCTACGACTCGTATCGTGGGGCGAAGTCAACGCCACTCACCCCGCAAGTCCGCCAAGAACTTGGTCTTTTAACCAAGATGAAGTCGCGCACGGCTGATACTAATCGATACATGTCGGAAACGATCGATGGGTGCTACTATTACGCCAATTGCAGTTGTATTTTTCCTGACGTATTTTGTCAATTTGACATTAATTTCAAAATGAGTTCGGATACAGATATGGTGCTTACGCCTCACTGACGAGAAATCTTGTGTGACAAGTGCTCGGCGAATTGAGTACTGAGAGATCCAAGGCTAACACATGTACAGTTTTGCCGACGAGGATAGTGGTAATGATGTACTTCTCGTTCAGGATCAGCTTGAGATTTCTTGTATCTTTGCGATGCAACCGCCAATTCAGAAGACATCTTCGAAAACTGGTCATGGATTGGACACATGGAACCAGCAATCTGGGGTATATTTTATGTATGTTCAATTTAGCTGTTTTTACTTCGGATGAAGATACCATAAAAAATTAACGAAATGTGTCGCCGTTCTATAGGCAGTCTTGTTGCAGCTCAGCAACGGGAAGAGGAATTCCAGCAACTAGTTTCCTTGCTCTTGTAGAAGGCAGCTACGATGAAGTACATCATCGAGATTTTTTTCAAGCGGAACCCCAACTTGGTGCATTGTTCCAAGTGTCGTCATCGATAAGGACTTTGTCGAATGACGGGTTCTCGAGAAAGCTTTCCTGGACGCTAAGATACTTATGTGTCAATTTCACGCGTTGACGTATTGGCGGAAGGTCTGCCGACGTCCCAAATATGATCTAAAGATGGCTCAACGAGAAGCGATGGAGGCTGCCTTTGGGAAGTTGATTTATTAGTAATAACGTTTAATGTTGTGTTGCTTTCCGTGTTGCTTATTTTATTTATTACCAGTGTCTCCAGCAACTCACAGTCTAGGTTTGACACTGAAGTAGACGTGTTTACTCGGAGGTGTGAAGAAGAATGCCCCAAGCTGCTGGAGTATTCGAAAGAAAACCGGAAAACATGTAGTCCCGTGTGGGCAAACGACACTCGCTGAAAATTCGTCACCGCTGAGAATACGACGACCAACCGCATCGAGTCTAGTTATAAATCAGCTAAAGCTGCTCCTTGGGAAGAAACCGCAATTGACTTCACGATTAGTGACCTATTGACACACCAACGGTTATTCGACAGCAGATCGCTGCCATGCGCAAGCACCCGATTACCAATCGCCAACCAGTTCGGGTCCACAAGTTTCTTTCTCTTTTCGCAAAAGACATGTGCCACGACACGCTAATAAAAGTGCGGGGCCAGTGGGATTATTTAATGGAGATTTTGGCTCAGAACATATTTGCCAAACGACTAAGTGACGTGGGTCAATGGGAAATAAGTACGCCCGGAACCATTTTTCAGTATAACTACTTCGAGTGGAGCTGTTCCTGCCTATTCTATTTCACCTACCATCTACCTTGCCAGCACCTGATGTATATCGCCGCGCAAAACCACTAGTTTGCAAAAATACCGGCTTCGAGTATTCGGCAACGTTGGAGCATGACAGAAATAATGAAGCTTGATGAAGCATTCAGCCGTGGGATAGCGTCGTTTCAGTCAGTTCAAGGCAAGCTGAAAGATACACCCGAGGCATCCTCGCATAGCGACTTTACTCAATGCTCAGTCTACCATGAAGCAACGGTAGAAACTTACAATGTAGAAGCAACACACAAAGCAACACACGGCGCTGAAGCAAAAAAGGAGTATCTTGAAGCAGCTTAAGTGGAGCAAGAGGCTCAAGTTTGGGAGCAGGAGAGCCAGTGCCGCTGGAGAAGTTTGTTGGACACATCTCGCCTGTCAAAACGCGTATTTAAGTAAAAATGCGGCGTCGTGAGCGTACGAACGTTGTCGTTCTGTCTTCTGAAGAAAAATACTGCTACTGTAATGGGCCCAACTCCAATTACATAAGTAGGTAGATATTTCTTTAGTTATTACATAAGTAGGTAAAGTGGCACACGGGTAGCGTGTGCCAAGGTGTCATCATCTGATTGGTTGATAGTGAGGAGCCAGACTCACTTATTGATCAATCATATATAGACATGTGTTTGAGTGGCTCACACGAGGCCAGGGGTAGCCGCCCTGGTCCTAAATAAATCAGAGTTGAATTTGACACAAACCTAAGACTTGGTGTTATTATTGCGAGCTTCCTCCGCACTATAGTGTAAGCTAGTAGCGGTATCTCTTACCCCGATACACCTGGTAGCACTTTGAAGTCCTTCCAACGACCAAGTCTACGATGAGCCAAGTCCAGATCTCCGGGGCGACCCTGGAGCATGCTGCATTCCCCCATCTCACTCGCGTGGAGTGGGAAGCGCTTCACCGCCTCGTGGCGGTGTCCGGAGACGCTGTCGTCGCATCGCTGCTGAGCTCAGCGACGCCCGACCAGCAGCGTATTGCAGCAAAAGAGTTCATGGAACGCGAGCTCGCCGATGCGAATCGGCGGGTGTCAACTCCCTCGCGTCCATCCCAGAATGACGTCGTCAAGATGGAGACGTCTACGTATTCTGGCGCCGGTGAAAACCGGCTTCGCTAAACCGGTGGTATCTCGAGATCGACATCGCTATCGCCTCGCGACGCATCGAGGCGTCATCGGCCAAGATGAACTTCCTCCTCTCCCGGTTAACCGAGAAGGCCAAAGAATGGTCCCTCGGAAAGCTGGTTGTCGACCCCGAGGCTTTCCCGACTCTGGAAACTCGCCAGAGCGACTTGCGCCTCGCGTTCGAGCCCCCGCAAGATGCGTCTCGCGTTCGCGCAGAGTTCTTCGCTCTGCGGCAAGGGCAGATGTCCATGCGTGATTACGTCCAGAAGACGCGACATCTGGCGTCATGCATCGTGACCAAGCCAATCGACATGGTCTCGCAAGGCCACGTATTTGTGTTCGGCATGCGCGAGGGTATGACCCGCTACTGCCTCACCAGAGCTGATCCCTCCTCTCTCGAGGAGGCGTTTGCACTCGCGATTCGCGAGGATTACATGGTCGCTGCATCGTACGCCGCAGCCATACCTGCGGAAGCCCGAGAGTCTACCCCCGAGCCCATGGAGATCGACGCCATCAACGCGTCGAGCAATCGACGTCGCGGGTCCTACCGCGGCAGCGCTGGGCGAAGCAATCGCTCCCTCATTTGCTTCCGCTGTGGGAAGAAGGGTCATCACGCGGCGGAGTGCCGCGCGCCAGCTCCCGTCGTCTCGAATGTCGACGCGGAACACTCCTCGGTCGCTCATTCAAAAAACGACCAGGACCAGTAGGTGCAGGGCGCCCTACTGACTTTAACGAAGGACCGGGCCCTCCGGTGGCAGCCCAACCTTCGAGCCCTCCCGTGCTCCAAGCCCACACCAATGCCACCACTACGCCGGGCGACTCGAGACTGATCATTGTCAGCCTCCACGTCACCGGTGCCCGGCGACCACTGCGCGCGCTCCTTGACTCAGGAGCGACCAACAACCTCTTTCGCGCGTCGTGTTTGTCGGTACTACCCAAGAACGTCCGCGTCCGGAATGGTCCGGGCGAGATCCAAGTCAAACTCGCAGATGGTAAGGCTTCGCCGCGTTGCACGGCGTGACGTGTCTTTGTCGTACACGCTCGACGGCTTCCGTAGCAAGGACGACTTCTTGGTGATCGAGATGAACTACGCGTTTGACTGCATCCTGGGCATCCCTTGGCTTGCGCGATATCAGCCAGAGATTGACTGGCTGGCCCAATCAGTCAAGCGTCGACGTGGATTCGACGTGAGTGAGGTCTTCACACACCTCTCGGTGGCGCCAAGAGACTGGCCCCACGTCACAGTCGTCGACAAAACAGCAACGACACAAGCAGTGCAAAGAGCGAGCGATGGCCCTCTCTGCATGGCTTGTGCTACGTTGTTGGACGAAGAGCCCTCGCGGTTTCGCGAGGTAGATGATGAGGTGGTTGAGCAGTGGCTCCCACAGTACAAGACGGTGGTCGAGCAGGGGCTCCCACAACACGAGATGATGGTCGAGCTGGGGCTCCCACAACACGAGACAGTGGTCGAGCAGGGGTTCCCACACAACGAGACGGCGGTAGAGCAGAGGTTCCCGCCGAACGATTCGGCGGTCGAGCAGATTGGGCTCCCGTCAAACGACGCCGCGGTTGAGCAGGGGCTCCCGCGTGTTCCCGGCCCGGTCGAGTACGGTCTCCCGCGCCTAGAGGAGGGTGATGCATCGTCGAGTAGCAGTGCGTCAGACTCGAGCGTAAGCTCGAGGAAGTCGAAGAAGAAGTCGAAGCGACGACGCCTGAAACCTCTTCGAGACTACACGACCAGCGATAGCCCGCCGATGGAATCGGTCAGCGCGCTGGAGTACGTGGAAGGAGGCCCGAATCAGTCGCGCAGCATCGCAATCGCGAGCCCGCCGCGCGAAGCGGCGGCGATCACACGCCTTCCAGACTTGTCCTGGAAGAACTTTCTTCGGGACCTCAAGGCTGGAGACGTCGAGCAAGTATGCTTGGTCACCTAGGCAGTCTCGGTGGATGAGGCAGCAAACGCGGTCGCAACGGACAGTGAACGTTCACGTCCGCTAGGTGCTGAACCTAAGTCTGCTCGAGAGGAACGATTCCAAACGCAGTCTTGGGAGGCCTTGCGGGAGTCAGCGAATCCCGTATACGACACCGCCTGCGAGTACGCCGACGTCTTCCCGGATGAGATCCCCGCCGAGCTACCGGCGGATCGTGGGGTTCAGCATGAGATCGACCTCGCACCAGGTACGAAGTACTGCGTTACCAGACAATGGCCACTTCCGCGTGATCAAGTGAAAGCGATCGATGACTTCTTCGAGGGCCG
>NW_003303746.1:2347578-2384291 GCF_000142945.1 Phytophthora infestans T30-4
GAGATGTGCGCGGAAGTGGTGAGCGGTGGATGGCCATGGGGTAGGCTCCTCCCCAACAGCTTCGTACGACGCTAGCTTGCCAATCGGACGATGTGCAGGGCCAACACGCACGCTTGGGAGTGGAAGCTGGAGACGACCGGATGCACGTCCAAACGCCATGAGCTCAGCTTCGCCTGATAAACACACCATTGTAAGTATTGAGCATTATTAGGTCAGTTAGCATTACAACGTACCCTAAAAAAAGTCAATGCCGCGTCTCGATTCATCAAGACGTCCCTTGATTCCTGGCTTCGCGTAGCGGTGATGCTTGGCCATGCGCGTGGGTTTGCGGGGCTTCCATCCGTCCTTGCATAACTCCCGCCACAGCTGCTTGAATGTCTTCTCTCCGGGGCCGTTCATTGTTCAGAGATGATTTTCGAATGGGAGGGACTGATTGCCACGCGGCAGTTTTGGGCTTTCACTCTAATTTTCAAACCTGTTCTGATTTTATATTGGTCTTTCTACTCACACAGAAGAATCCCCGTCTATCTACCCTTCACCAATCCAACGGAAAGGATCTGCTGATTACCACGTATACAAATTCTCATATGCGGACTTGGGGGCAGCAGCCAACTTTGCTGGGTACTAAATCCTGTTAAACATCTTATTCTGTAGGATACAGAATACCGGGCTAGAAGGGTTAAGACAATCAATGCTGCCACGGAAAATCACTGTCGCAAACGGCACAGCGGATGTCAATACTGCGAATCGTGACGCGGGCGGGACCGTACAACCGAAAGGCAACCTCACTGGAACCAACCAGGGAAATCACTTTGCGTACGTTTACATTCGTGCTGCTTGTTATGTTGCTGCGTATGTTGTTGGTTACGTTGCTGCGAATGTTGCTGACTATGTTGCTGCATATGTTGCTACAAATATTTTTGCTTTATTATTTAAGGCTCGAGATCTAAAAGAAAGCACACACAAAAAACAGGCCCGCTCCCAGATCGACGAGCCAGAAATGAGTATAGACCCGACAGCTAGTAAGACTAGCAAAAGTACAGATCCCGTTTCCAAGCCGATTTCGCAAGTCCACACAGCTCGCAAGTCTACACGTCGAACAAAAACTTGGCAACTTCGGGAAACCATGGAGAAGTCCCACACATCAGTGACTAAGTATGTACCGGAGCTTCCAAAGAAAGCATTCTAAGACTGGAGTGAGTTCAATGACATACTTACGGATTACGCTGCGAAGAATTACTTGTGTTACCACTCACGGATCGTCACAAGATTCACGCGGCGAAGGCTGCCGTGACTACGATTCACGCTTTACCGGATGTGAAGCAGGCTTCCTCGTACGGGCTGAGCGTGTCGTCGTGTATGGTCAAGCCACATGGCAAGTGATCGTTGCACAAGGAACGGAGGTGGGTCTCAAATTAGTTGCCCGGCTTCTAAGCGATATCAATATCTGATTGATTCACAGATATCGCTACACACCAATAAAACCATCTACGACTCGTATCGTCGGGCGAAGTCAATGCCACGCACCCCGCAAGTCCACCAAGAACTTGGTCTTTTAACCAGATGAAGTCGCGCACGGCTGATACTAATCGATACATGTCGGAAAAGCTCGATGGGTGCTACTATTACGCCACTTGCAGTTGTATTTTTCCTGACGTATTTTGTCAATTTGACGATAATTTTAAAATGAGTTCGGATACAGATATGGTGCTTACGCCTCACTGACGTGAAATCTTGTGTGACAAGTGCTCGGCTAGTCGAGTACTGAGAGATCTAAGGTTAACACATGGACAGTTTTGTCGACGAGGATAGTGGTAATGATGTACTTCTCGTCCAGGATCAGCTTGAGATTACTTGTATCATTGCGATGCAATCGTCAATTCAGAAGACATCTTCGAAAACTGGTCATGGACTGGACACATGGAACCAACAATCTGGGGTATAATTTATGTATGTTCAATTTAGTTGTTTTTACTTCTGATGAAGATAACATGAAAAAATAACGAAATGTGTCGCCGTTCTATAGGCAGTCTTGTTGCAGCTCAGCAACGGGAAGAAGGATTCCAGTAATTAGTTTCCTTGCTCTTGTAGAAGGCAGCTACGATGAAGTACATCATTGAGATTTTCAAGCGAAAAACCCGACTTGGCGCATTGTTCAAAGTGTCGTCATCGATAAGGACTTTGTCGAATGACGGGTTCTCGAGAAAGCTTTCCCGGACGCTAAGATACTTATGTGTCAATTTCACGCGTTGACATATTGGCGGAAGGTCTGCCGACGTCCCAAATATGATCTAAAGATGGCTCAACGAGAAGCGATGGAGGCTGCCTTTGCGAAGTTGATTTATTAGCAATAACGTTTAATGTTGTGTTGCTTTCTGTGTTGCTTATTTTATTTATTACCAGTGTCTCCAGCAAATCACAGTCTAGGTTTGACGCTGAAGTAGACGTGTTTACTCGGAGGTGTGAAGAAGAGTGCCCCAAGCTGCTGGAGTATTCTTAAGAAAACCGGAAAACATGTAGTCCCGTGTGGGCAAACGACACTCGCTGAAAATTCGTCACCGCTGGGAATACGACGACCAACCGCATCGAGTCTAATTATAAATCAGCTAAACGGCTCCTTGGGAATAAATCGCAATTGACTTCACGATTAGTGACCTATTGACACACCAACGGTTATTCGACAGCAGATCGCTGCCATGCGCAAGCACCCAATTACCAATCGCCAACCAGTTCGGGTCCACAAGTTTCTTTCTCTTTTCGCAAAAGACATGTGCCACGACACGCTAATAAAAGTGCGGGACCAGTGGGATTTTTTAATGGAGATTTTGGCTCAGAACACATTTGCCAAACGACTAAGTGACGTGGGTCAATGGGAAATAAGTACGCCAGGAACCATTTTCCAATGTAACGACTTCGAGTGGAGCTGTTCCTGCCTATTCTATTGCACCCACCATCTACCTTGCCAGCACTTGATGTATATCGCCGCGCAAAACCACCAGTTTGCAAAAATGCCGGCTTCGAGTATTCGGCCACGTTGGAACATGACATAAATGGCGAAGCTTGATGAAGCCTTCAGCCGTGGGATAGCGTCGTTTCAGTCAGTTCAAGACAAGCTGAAAGATACACCCGAGGCATCCTCGCATAGCGACTTTACTCAATGCTCAGCCTACGACGAAGTAACGGTAGAAACACACAATGTAGAAGCAACACACAAAGCAACACACGGCGCTGAAGCAAAAAAAGAAGTATCTTGAAGCAGCACAAGTGGAGCAAGAGGCTCAAGTTTGGGAGCAGGAAAACCAGTGCCGCTGGAGAAATTTGCTGGACACATCTCGCCTGTCAAAACGCGTAATTTACGTAAAAATGCGGCGTCGTGAGCGTGCGAACGCTGTCGTTCTGTCTTCTGAAGAAAAATACTGCTACGCCAAAGGCGGCATTTGAACCTGTGCCGGACTATCTATGTCAACTATCTAGCTCAAAATTCTACATGGCACTACAGTCATGGCGGGAAATAGTACGCAAGGGTATGCGCGAAAGGGCCACCGCGTCATCGCAGAAAACGACGGATTCCAATCAGAGTCGGGCGACGATAGCGACGATTCAGCAAGTGAAAGTGCATCTGAAATTACCCACACCTCCGTCTAGAGCCACAACAAAATCTATGCTGAATCCCAATGAAAGTCCTAATTCGGGTCTTACAACGACGGCGCAGACACTGACACAGGCTTGGCGGCAAACAATGGAGTCGCCTCCGGCCAAATGTGCGCCATCTAAGACTGTGGATCTCCAGTGGTCCATACACAAACGGCGAAGCTCTCCAAGCAAAAGGCGCGGAAGCAAGACCGGATAGACGTGCTTAGGTTCCCCCAACCTAATCCCCGACACAATGAGGTATTTAAAAGAAAAACTAGCTTGGCGGTACCCTCGGAGCCACAGAAAGTCGCAGCCATTGTACTGCCCGACAACCGCGGGCCATGACTATCTCGACTACTGGAGTGGGCTCCAAATACTAACGACAGATACCACGTTAGCGAGCTGATGGTAAACTATCCAGTCATCATGGACGACGACTTCATGGTAGCGCGTTCTGCGCGCTGTCAGTGTTCGTATGGGTGCGCTTATGACTACGACTACAGCTTCGTCATTCCTAAGCACCTAGTAACTAAGCTGGACGCAGTGGTCGAAGCGGAGAAGAAGAAACGAATGAAATTCAGCTATTTCGGCATCGATTTGGAAGCCGATCACCACGAAGGTACTATGAACGAGATCATCGCGTTCTTTCCTGGAGGCACTCCAAAGTTCACCAGGTTTGTTGTTTGTACTGCTGTGTTGTTCATTGTGTTGCTTACTATGTTGCTTATAATGTTGCTTGGATTGGCTACATGATGCAAATTATAATGTGAACTAGTGGCGCTGTCTACCGCATGAAGGCGTTCTACGGAAGTGCGAAGCTTGGCTGGCAGATATGGATTGGGTTCTCTCGACAAAGTGAAAAAAAACCTGTCAACCCCAGAACTGTTTAATGAAGAGACGGACACGGACGGGATCCTACCTAGTAAGTCTGGTGAAAACACATAAAGAAATTGCAGAAGATGTCGCGAGAATGCATGGCGAAGCATGCCTTGGGTCCATGTTTCGGTTGTCTGGTGGCGAGGCCACTGTCAAGCTGGCCCTTTTGGCCGGCATGTTGGCTAGAGAACGGATGCTGTGTGATGTTATTATCGGCTTTAGCCTCCGCTGTATCTGCAACTCAGTTGGTGCTATTGACACCTACGCTCCGACGATGAGATGCCCAATAAATCCAGTAGGGCGCATTTCGATGTACCATTACGCTGTTATGCCCGTTCACGTGAACAACAACCACTGGGGAATAATCATGGTGCGAATGAACTACCGTCAAGATCCACCCAACATACTGCTCTGAGCCTTTGTGCAATGGCTTGTATCGGGTGACGATGGAAGATACTTACGAAATCACTGTGGCACCTTTTTTTTTTGCGAAGTTGGCATAACTCTTCTATGTGGCTCACCGAGTCGCCGCTAGAATCAAGCGCAGTATGGCTTGACGCTCTAAACCTACCAGACGGAACGTCGTGTGGTGTGCTGTATATTGCTCAGGCGTATGCGATGCTGAGAGATAGCTTCAGCTTTTCCAGAAACTGTTGTCACACGTGATGATGTTGCTGCCATGAGACTCAGAATTCTTTGGATGATTCTTTCACAGCCTGACGTGACAGCTCGATCCAGCAAACACGATCGAACAGTGAATGCTACATATAAAGCTTTGCTTGCAACCCTAATGAAATAAAAAAGGCTGCTTGGTTTTGCATCACAACGAATAGATTAACGTGCTTCGATTTTACCTCTGACTCACTAGTGCTTGTCAAGCATTTTATTGCAACACTCCCCCAGCATCAAACTGTAGGACATCACGTAGCCTCTGTCCAAATTGACGACCCCAACTGCAACTGCTAGGCGTGTTGCATCACCTTTCTCTTCGGCGAGCATTTAGGCGAACTCATCTCGAGCTTGTATTAGCTTCTCCGAGTGTTGAGTCAAAATCTGCAACTTCTCTTCCATGCGTTGAATTTGCCGGAGTTTAGAGCGTAATAGCTATTTGCACAGCCTCGACGTGTGAGCTGGAGAGTAGCTATGGCGTGTGGTAGGAGGGGATGGAGTCGCTACGGGCGTTAGATCTTCACTAGCAGTGCTGGTACAAGCGCGTGCATCTGTGTTGTCTTGATTCATTTATCTCTCAAGTCTCTTTGTTTCGATCAAATCGTCGCAGAACGTGCCTTCGCCTATTACAAATTTTGTCAAAGTGGAATCGAAAGTTTCGAGGTTCCCGAAATATATCACGAATAGATTACGGTCGACCCTTCTAGTGTTGTTTCTTGTGGCACTCGTTGAGGTGTTACAAGCCCATTGTGTTGCTGCAAGAGCTGTCGTGACGCTGTAGTGTGTTGCAGGAACGCCGTCCTACAACTATACCTTATGTGCATCCGGACAGTTCTTATTTATCCTGGACTATTTTCAATTTAATCATCAACAATCAGAGTACAGCAAATACTAGGTTTTGATTGGTAGTTCTTTGGTCCGTTTCCACATAAGTTATACGGCTCAAATGTCGGTGGATGCCCTTAGCTGGAGCTATATATCGCAGTAGCATATGTAAAGAAGCTTTCGTTTTGATTTTTAAAGGTCCATCGTCGGTCAAGGACTCCAATAAGGTCTTTAGTTTTGTTTTCATGCTCAGTAGAAATCTCGTTACATGTGCCACGACAAGTCATGTCGAAAGCAAACAAATTCCATTTTCTAAAGAGCAAAAGTTACTGCTCTTTGGTAGTTGCTGGTAGCCACCACAGATGCCCAATTTTGGAATTGATTGTCTTGTCATTCTTGAAGTTAAATGTCAATAAAAGTGAGTCGGTTGCTTTCAAGATTTACAAGAAACTCTTTTATCAAGCGTGCGCTTCCGACCGAGAACTACGCTAGAAAGTTCAAAATTCATCCACGAACGCTGTTTGCATAACAATAAGTCCACATTGATCTAAATAGCTTTTGGTATTGGTGCGCTCGTGGTAATAAACAATAACAAGAATCTGTTTTAAAGTACTCCTTGCTTTTTTAACAAGGAGTAAATTCTTGGTAGTAGTAGTACTAATAAAACAAAAAGTAGTAAATGACAATTATGCTAAAATGCTATTACTGTACTACTTGGTATATAGTACTACTATTATAATAGCACAGTTTCGAGACGAATTTTTCGACTCGTACCGTGAAGACTCTGCTGACCTTTCAAGGTTATGTCATAATGCTCAAATTGGTAAATGTATTGAAGTTTTACGTAGGATACAGTTCAATTATCAACATGATCTAGCGTACAGCATTTTCAGATCACCCAAAATACTGCGATTGAAAGTAGACCGTTGGTCTTTGATTAGTGCTCGAGGGAGGGGGGCAGTTACTGATGCCCGCCGGCTGCCACATATTGTTGCAGTGGAACCCCATGGACGTCACTTGTTTGGCCACGTCAGCCATACGCTGCTCATCTTGCAGAGCAACACACGACTGCAGTGGAATGTCCGGTTCATCATGGAAAGCTTCAGGTGACGTCGAAAAGTCAAATGCGTTAAAGCCATCGCCAGCGCTCATTGACTGGCACCAGTGGCTATCATCGCTTTGGTGCTGTTGTTCCTGCTGTTTGCGTCGCCAATTAGCAGAAACTTTGCGTCGCCTTCCGTCATCCTCGTCCAGATCCTTCACCTTGGCGGGGGAATGCTGTTGCTGTTGACGGCGGAGTAGGCGGCGGTGACGCGCTCGGAATCTCTCGATCTCGGTCGCATCCTCGTTGGGCGTCATGAACTGGAGCATGTTTTAGCAACTGTGGTGGACGAGCGCAATTCGTAAAATGAGAGATGTTGTCGCACAAAAAGGCAACTTGCCTTTTTTGTGCTGAAACGTTTGCAAAGACCGCGTTTCGATTGGATGTAATCAGGCACTTGAGTTTTGTTTTGACGAATAAAACAAGTAGCTTCGTAAACGTCACTTGCATCGACTTCAACGCGCTCCTCGGCTGTGTTTGGCCCGCAAATCGCTTCACGTAGATTCTACGACGCTACGCATTGGTGTGGCTGGCGGCTATTCATACTGCCGTCATCGTCGCTATCGTCGTCATTTTCGGCGGAAGCAACGGTGACTGTGCTGCAAGTGCGCTCCAATTGGCTGCGTGTTTGTGGTGGGGCACAACGCTGAGGCAACATAACTGGCGCAACGCAAGCACTTCAAGTCGAGGTTCGAAACATAATGCATCCATGTGGCTTGAACTCATGCCAACGATTCGAAGGTCGATGCTTACTGGACGCATACTCGCGAGTCGCGAGAATGTCGCGATAAACGCTTCAACCTCGCCGTATTTGTGATTGAATTACGTGTGCACGCACAGTTCGATCGAAAACTGTTGCATGAGCACCTTCAAGGTTGGTGGCAAAGAGTGTACTGATGCTGCGTGTTTGACGCGAGGTGGACCGGAGCAGATTGCTGGAACGGTGTTTTGCAATGTGGCTGTATATCCCGTCAGTACCGAAACCTGTCAACGTGAGGCTCTGCTGCATGATCCAGGACTCTTGGGCGACTCCTGGTACTGCAAGCAGGACAGCATAACGCGCAACGATTTGCTTCGCCGGAGGCGGCGGCGAGGGCAAAATCTCGTGTGGAATGGCGACAGGAGACGAGTCTTTTTCGTGTTAATCAGGGTTTGAGAAGAAGAGAAAGAGAGCGTGGGTCGTGCTCCCTACTATTCTTCCTTGGCGCATTCACACCCGCCATCCTAATATTTTGTTCGCACTCATCTTGAATTGGAGAAGTTCACGCAGTCACATACACAATATCATACTAATAGGCTTGATCACTGCCGTGCTCATGAAAAGAGGCGTCGGCTCTGGTTCTCGCGCGGGGGAAACTCCATGGGCACTGCAGCAGATGCGCTGCCCTTCGTCAGACAGAAAACCTTGGCCAGTGTCGCCCCGTTGCTCATTCCCGCAGCCGCCGCGCGCACGAACGCGTCGTTCTCGATGTACGCGAACATGCCGCAGAGCTGGCCGAACTGCACGACGCTGTTAGGGGCGAGCAGGACGCGACCAAAGCGTCCGCCAGCTTTCGTGGCCAAGAACGTCATCATGTCGTCGACTAGCGAGTCAGCTGTGATGCTGCCTCGAGGCTGCGACAGCCACTCGGGCATGTCCACGCTGGCGTCCACGGCGTTAGCGGCGTCGACGAACTGCGAGAGCGCGTTTTGCTCCCAGTGAAGCGCCAACGCGGGCTCGTCGTCGCTTACCGACGCAGAGGAGAGGTACTCATCCACCTGGAAGAGTTTGTTCAAGCCTATAAGTCAGTGGAGTTGCCACAGCTGACAAATGTGCAGGTCTTACCTGGGCGATGCAGTCTTGGTAAGAGAAGGCTGTGGACATAAAGGCAGGGGGGTTTGATGCAGGAAAGCGGTCCTAAAGACTTGGTCTGACGTCCTCGGGCCAGAGAGGAGAATGAGGCGACTGACTCGCTGACGTGGAGATTGGCTCAGCTGCCCCAGTGACTGGGCCATTGAAAAAGATTATGGTTGAAGAGGTCAATGACAAGCAACGATCGGACGACGTCGACTTAGGCCAATTGCAGGCGAGCAACGTGCCACACCGAATGCACACAACCAATCTTGGAAAATGATCAGCATGCAGTGCATTGATGGCAGTCAATGTCAAAAGCTACTGAGACACGGAGTAGATGGCTTCAGGCGCGATAATACGTGTACGATGAAGTTCAGCGAACAAGAATTCACGCGTTTGTACGATAGCTGTGTGTACTGTACGATGTAGATGTACATGTACGCAACGCCGAGAGCTGAAAGTTCATTCAACGGTGATGAGCATTCGTGGTGATGATTTTATTATTGCCGATCGCGAGTGATCAAAACCTGAGCGCTCCTGTGTCGGTAATACATGCAGACCCGGCCAACGAGAGATACGCCAAGCGTCTATAGTACTCATCGCAAATACATGTGCTGTGCACGTTGCCTTGCTACATATGTGATCAATTCGCTCGGTCCTCACGTTTATTGAAGCCTCTTTCGCGTCAGGAAACGTGTTGGATTCCGCGTCGGAGCAACACTCTGCGTTTCTGAGCGCCGCCACGTTGAAGCTGACTCTTGGTGTGACTCACACATATATTCGTGCGCCACATCACACACAAAGAAACCACAAAACACTTGTCACTTTCGAGATTCACAACGTCAAGAAGAAGACGAAGAACAAGAAGCTCCAAGCGCTCTTATCATCCCGGCACCATGGACTCCAAGCACGAACCCGCTGCGGCACAGCAATCTGCCGTTCAGTCTGCTGTCAAACCAACGCCTTTATCGCCTTCCCTTCACCACGACGCCCCGCCCAAGTCGCCTACTCGCTCGCCGATTAAGAGTCCCAGCGCCTTCGAGCAGAAGCCTCTCCGCATGCCCAAGCCCATGTCTATTTAAAATCTGGATATAACAAAAAAATACCAGAAAAATACACTGCAATTTTGGGGTCCCGGCATTCAATTAAAATATGCAGTCTTTAAAAATTAACTTTTTTCCGGTCTTCTGATTCAGCGATAGTAGGAACCCACAGGCACCATGAACGGCGAGGCAAGAGGACTTAGCGCTTTCTGGTCCACAGGCAACGCACATTCCAGCAGGAGAGTGCCGTCATGTAATGCCAGTAGAGGAACCTGGTGAGTAGTACTGTGGGTGTTTGTAGAAACCGAGCAGACGAGCTCTACTCGTTGATGAGGATGGACGTCGTCATCTTGGCTTAAGCTCTGGAGAGATGCGTTCCATCTAGCTCCCAGCAGCACAATACCGTGGATAGTAGCGAATGTGCTCTCAGGAACGGGGCGTTCCGGTGGTTTAGTGCCGTCTTCATCAGATTTGCCAGGTGGTAGACGTAGCATGAAGTCGATCTTACTGGATCCATCCTTTTGAGTTACGTTAAGGATGTAGGTTAGAGACAGACCTGCAGCTAGAATAGCGGGTAGCCACCATCGAGATGGAGTGACGTTGAGCTTTGTACTAGAAATGAAATCGTGCCAGTCTTGGTAGTGCTGGACCACGTCGTGAAGAGACCAGGAAGACGAGATCGGTGGTGGGGTGACTGGATCAAACATGTTTGCTGGTACTTCATTGCGTAAAATTGACACGACCTGCATGCGCACATGGGTGTCTTTGACATCTTCAATACGGAGGAGGCTTATCTCATCTTGCTCTTCGTCGTCTTCGTCATCCTCTTCATTCCCCGAATGCTCAGGCAAAGAACCTTCTTGTTCTTCTGGAATAATAACCGGAACTTCAATGTGCAGCAGACTTGCGAGTATCGTCTCCAAAGTATGCAAGCAACCCTCGACCTGGCGGTTATACACACTCATGACAGACGTAGCTGTTTGCACTGCAATCGACCCCCTAGCATCGTTTTCTTCTCTTGCGCCACAACTTTCTGGGTCTATACGAGGTGGCAGCGCGTCAGCGACAATCGCTCGGATAATTTCACTAGCGTCACGCAGCAAAACCTTCGAAATCATATCAGGATCGCCTGATACTGCGTCTCTGCTCTCATCGAACCATCCAAAAGTCCGCGTCAACTCTGGCTCCAAGTGGTTCCTCATTTCATTGCTGCTAGAGTCTAGCCTAGACGTGGCAAACAGATCCCTCGACGTGTCATTCAACGACCCACGTCGATCAACTCCCAAGTGCTGATATCCTAGCAACAACCTCTGAAGCTTCGAGTCTACATACTGGTCAACACTAGCAGAATAATTCCACACCAGCTCCAGCCACTGATCCATCGACAAGTTTATTGTTCGCAACGATTCACTTGGAAAGCCCAGGAATCCCAGACGAAGAGATGAGTTAACTACTGACAAAGTGCTGATACCCTTGATCAAAGGCATCGACGGAGTGTGTGTAGATGTCACTAGCTCACCAGGAGACCGTAAGCTTTCACGCACACTCATCTGTCGACTCCGACCTCGAACACTTGGCAGCGAGCCCAATTTCTCCGAAGATGAATTCCAACTTACAAGCTGCAGACAGTCACTAAATAATCTCTTTAGAAATTCCACCTCTTGGTACCCCGCAGTTAGACGAGTGTATGAACTCAGTGCCACTTGCTGGAACATCTTTCGCTCCAGTACCGTGTCACTGTCAGCGCTCATCTCTGTGTGTCGTCGTTGGGTTGAAGTGTTCTGTTTTTTCTCTCGTATCGTAGCTAGATACTGGTTAAGCGCAGTAAGCAGGTCGTCGTCGCCATAATGGAAAATATCTCCGACACCAGAATACGTACTTCTCAGCACGTTATTACGGACTACCAACGTTGCGTGGAATAACACAAGACAAGTCAATACCTGCCAGAGATGAGGCACCGGTATCTTGACAAGGTCGTCTTCAGATTCAACTAGTGAGCGTACTGTTTGGACACTTGGGTACATACTCAAACGCAGAATCGTAGACTGCAGACACTTGGAGAGAGATGGTACAGCACTAAACTCTTCCTCGTATTCATCTCGAAGGCAAATGATGTTCGAGCGAAGATGAATCGGTAGCAAACGCCAGTCTTCCACTGCGGCTACAAGTCGAGGATACGTGGGAGTCACCAAGTCGATAGCCGACACTCGCCTCGTCATCGACTGGGAGGTGGAAGCGCGATGCCCACTCCTGTTCGAATTTTTGACTGTACCCTCTGTTGCTACTGTACTTAAACGCTTGGCAACTTGTTTGGGAGCGATTTCTACGCTGTTGTGACGCTGGAAAGTCGCGGAGGACGTCTGAGGACTTGAGCGGTGTAGAATCTGGGTCAGTATTTCCCAGTTTTGAGGCGTCCCAGCACTGTTCGTCATGTTGATAACAGCCAGCGGCGCCTCCTCCAGAGTTTGTATTTCATTTTTCTCCATTTCTAAAAGCTGCTTAAAATTATTTAACATCAGAAGAAGCTGCTGGGTTTCGTCATCTTCCGCTGACTCGACGCTGCAAGGGAAAGTATACAGTTCCGCCAGATGAACCGAGTTGTCCCCCGCTTTATCCTTCGCAGTCCGGAACTTCCTATCCACCAACGTTTGAAGAACACGAAGTTGCAGCGATGTAGATCCATTGAACCCGTGAAAGAAAACTCGTCGTGCAAAATTGAAGCTACTGAACTCGTGACGTGTGCGTACAATTACTGTAGTCTTTTCAGAAGCGTTTCGAAGTGTTCGCAGCCAAAATCCCTCCCCTTCCGTCTCGTCGGAGCCTCGTTGGTGGAAATTCAAAGGTACGCCATACCCAGCCAACATTCGATCGCACACGTGTTCCGTCACTTCAGGGAATAAAACCAGACTCACGCGTAGTCTTTCGAGTCTTGTGGCTTCTTTTGGTATCGCTAAACGTACGATAGCGTCGACATCAGCAAGTTTACAGCCGTTGAGTATTGTACTCACGATACGTCGTTGAAAATCGGTTCGAGGAGAGGCGAGAGCGACCGCTTTACAGTTTTCAGCGGTGATTAACGACGAATCGCTATCGTTTATCCCCCGTTTTAGCTTCGCTTGAAGGAGAATTGTATCAACAGATCGAGAAAATGTCGAATTTATCTCCACCCGATTCACTCGTTTCTTCAACTCAGAAGTTGACTGGTTCTCCTCTAATGAAATAATTACTTGCAAGAGGAACCGATACCAGTCTCCAGTTGGAATCAAGGGAGCTACTCGACTCAATAAAGTCGTCAACACTTCGGACGGTATACCAGACGAACTCGATTGTGGACGAGAAGAGAGCGCGAAGCTGGCAGCAGTGCGAGCCAGAAGTCCAAAGTGGCGGCTCGCTGCCGATCGCTTGGTGTCGGGGCTGGTCGGTACTGAGGTTGTACCGGTTGTATCGGTTGTGGAAGGTATCGTTGATACGGCGGCCAGTAGGATGGGTTCAAACACTTGAAGTGTCAATGGAGGCGACGTATAACCGTTAAGTACCGCGTTAAAGGCGTTAAATACGGCAGCTCCGGTACGAGCAATGGGCGTGCACTGAAGTTTCACGAGTCGCAGCTGCTCCTGAATGTCACGACGCTTGTCTCGCAGTATCTGACGCGCTTGTTGCAGCGCTGTGACCCGTTCACGGAGAGCTTTCGTCTGCGAGAGCGGGAACTGAGTCGTCACTGCGGCAGCTTCCAGCAGCTTCGTGAGTTGGTTCTGAGCTGCTTCGTACTGCTGAGCCAGTAGCGCATGATCTTTCAATGCTGTTTTTAACGTGAATTTCCCACTCTCCGATGAAATTTTATCCAACATTACGTCGACCATGTCGTCCGAATGCAAATATCCGTCCAAAGTTGGCATTTTATGAAGAATTTCACCAAAAGAATCGCGACAAGCGTGCGACGTCAGAATCAACCGAAAGTTTGGATGCAGCGCGATCGTGTCCATCGCGTCGGAGTCTTCGGCTTCCACTCCCCTTCGAGCTATCACCAGATGTTCCGTACCGTCGATACACTTGACGCTCCAGTCCAACGCTGCTGCGAGACATTCATTCTCTTCATTGAGAGGTTGGGCATCATGTGGCTCGACGTCCAGCACCACGAGTTGATGCCCCGAACGAGCCGCTACCTTGAAAACATCGTCAAAGTCACGAGCTCGAGCGTGCACCATGTGCAGCTGAGGCCAATGCCACACGCGTCGAGCACAAGAGACCAGAAGTTGCTCCATTTCAGACGAGAATCTCGTGATCATCACCGCAGGAAGAGACGACGTTAAAGCCACCAACGACAACAGCGAAGCGTCCCAAAGTCGGCGTCGAGAGAAGATCAGATCGCCCACACTCGTCACCAGCTTCGTGGTCTCGTCAATGCAACCTCCATCCGGCAGATATTCGCCGTTAAACAAGCCACTTAACGGCGTCTCGGTCAGTGCATCTCCCTCTTTAAGAACAACACTTATCGACGGAACAAACGTGCAGCACGTAGACGTCGGTGGACAGCCAGGTGTCAGTCCTCCATAGCAACAATAAGCTGCTCCCCAGGCCTGAAAAACCTGCTCTCGCACTGAAAGAGCACTCAATTCACACGCGTACGTTAACGCTCCAGCCGATAGTAACGCGTTCCACGTTGTTAACGAGAACCCTCGACGCATCGAGATGGCATTAGCGGCCTCTCTTTGCAGCTCTCGGTCTTCTGTCAGCGCCTCCACAGCCAGTTGTCCGCTGTCACATCGAGCACTGAGCGACGTCATTTCGCTCCGTAGCGCGTCTTTCCGAGTGCTCGCCGTGTCGATCGCAGCTTGTGTGGCCTGCCACGCTGCGTCTGCGTCCCCCGCGCGGTCTCGACTGACCTGGAACTCGCGCATGATGAGCTGTAAGCGACCTTGCGCCTTGTCCAGCTTGTCCAGCGTAGGCTGCACTTTGTGGCGCGACGTGGCGTACTGGTGGATGGCTCGCACCCAGCCGACCATGGAGGCTGCTGCCACACTCTGTCGCTCCACTTCTTCGCGTCTGAAGCGCTCGTCACTCAGAAATTCGCTCTCTAACTTGGTCAAAGTAGCGGCAGACACGGCGTCTTTGTTGAATTGCAGTAAGTTTTGCACAAAATTCGCGTCACCGAGCAGCAGGCGACGAGCGCTTTCCCATGAGGATTCGAGCTGGAAGAGCACGCAAATGGCGCCGAGAACGAGGTGGACGAGCGGCGGAGGACTCCCAAACGACTTGATCTCGATGATATGACGGCGATCTACCAATAGTAAGGCTCGGTTGGCTTCTTCGAGGCAGCTCATGGGCTCTTTGAGCTCCTTTTGGGCTTGTTCCTGGGCTTCATTCGTGATAAGAATCTGCTCATCTGCTGCGGCTCGGAAGCGCTCCATGATGAGGCGGATGCGCTCGGCATCTTGCTTCTGCTCGGTCAATTTAACTTCGTCATTTATCAGCTGCTGGTCGATTGTCGAGAGCTGTTCGGTAAGTAATTTATCACTCGAACGCAACGCACACAAGTCGCGATCTAACCGGTTGGACAAGTCGAGGAACCACGCGGTCTTGGCTCGAAAAGCTTCTTCGCGCTTGACATTTTCGATAAATAACTTACCGAAAAAAGTCGCCATTGCGAATATTCGACTTAGCGGAGGAGATTCACAATTTTTCACCGTGTCAAGCACTGCGAGATGCATTTCTGTCGCCATACACGCCACACTCCAGAGACTGCGTAGCAACTGCTGAGAAGAATCCTCCGAATCTGACATTTGACTTGAAATTTGAGCGTGAAAATGTCCGTACACAATTGTACGCAAAGAATCGCGATCGAGTTGCGGCATGGACACGACGTCGCACGTGGAAAAGATGCTCGGATTGGTCGTACGTACAGATTTTGCATGCTCTTTATCAACGAGAAGAACGACGCGGAGCTTCGCGCACATACGAGCCACAGCACTCGCCCACTTGCCGCTTGTGACGCCTAACGGTCTGGTTAGAGCCATGACGGTGGCGGCTACGCTCTCACTCTCCACTTCACGCTGACGACGCAAGTCGTCGCTGTCTTGTTGGTAGCGCAGATCAACTCGAGCCAGTTTGGAGCGTAACTCGCGTTGGTATCGCGTCTCCACTTGCTGGAAAGCGTCGAGCATGGGCGTTGTCGGGGCGTCTCGTTGTTTCTGGTGCAGAATGGCCAGCGCTTGATCTCTCGCGGCTTCGGCTTGGGCTCGGATCTGCGCCACTAGAGCCGCGTGTTGGGCTTTAAGAGCTAGAAGACGTTCGTCACATACTCGGGTCGCGAGGTTGACTTGCTCTTCTAGAGATAAAATACCGGGGACTTCTCCTGTGGTCATGAGAGCTTGGATCTGGTTGACGATGGCAGTCGGAAGAAGGTCCAGACGTTTGATGACGAGTGTGGCTTCTTGTCCAAAGACGCCGATACGGTCGTAGAGATCGAGAACCAGTCGCTTCCATCTCGTCATTAAGCAACACTTTGATGTGATATTTGGGTCGTCTGGGAGCCCCGATAACGTGAAAATTGCACTGTCTTCTTGACCTTCAGGCGCTCTTGAAGCAGTAGCATAACGTAGCAAAGTCTCCGCTCCACTTATGTGGTTATCAAGTAGAACTAGTCGAGCAGCTGGACGTGCCAAGACACGATCAATTCTCACCACTGCTAGAGCCTACAAGCTTACATTGTTAGAATGATTTTCACAAAAGTAAAATAAATTACTTACCAATTTAAAAGGAACGCCAGGGACATCTCTAGCCAACGCCGCTGTCTTGTTCGGACGCAGCGTCGAGCTGAACGTCCGCAGATCTCGCAGATAGGCCTGCACTGTTGCAGTGGACACAGCTTGGGCGTCGTCCTCAAAGCTCAACTCGGCGTACATCCACTTCCCACTGCGTCCTACAACAGTGCTAGAGGAGCTGTCCACAGCCGACTCCATGCTCTTCCGTCGCATGAAACTCGCACTGCTCCGTCGTAAGGCTCGCGTCGACGCACTCTTGTCAGCAGAGCTAGAAATACTATTTTCTCCAAGTTGATCCAGAGAAAGGGGAGGTGCTCCGTAGTAAATACTGGCAGGCACGAATGCCCATAGTCCGCCCATCATAACAGCTCGATGTTGCTGTTCCTGGAGAGAATTGAACTGTAAGCTAGGGCGAGAAAGTCTTTTGCCGCTTGGAGCAGACATTCGAGCAGAAAATAGCGCCAAGATAGTCGCAGGACTCGCGTTTTCGTCATTTTCTGGACTCACTTGAACGGACTGTCGTTTGGCGAAGCTCAGTCCGGATGCAGACCCAAGCGCGAGACTTGCACGCACGCTAGCGCGTCGTTGCGTCACTTGGGACACGATGGAGCGCATGCGTACAATTTCTGCAGCAGCTTCCGCGTCTTGATTGGACGCACAGAGACCCATGGACGGTTCTCGTAGAGCTCGACAGATCTCGTGCGTCCACAATCGTAGCAACGTCTCCACGTCGGAGAGTACAGAAGGTGTCGCCACAGCGAGACCTTCGTACACACGAGCTAGATCCTGTAAACAAAATTTGTACGCACGTCGTAGTCGATCCCACAGTACAGTCGTCGCTGCGACGATCATTGGAATCGCATATCGTATCGCAGGAGATAAAGTTCCAGAGGTTTTCGACGCACTCCAGTGACTCTGCAAGGTCTGGTCGAAGATATTGTGCAGTTCTTCCAGCTCACAAGACGGTGCTAACACCGGGAAGAACTGCGTCGTGAGTTTCCGTGCTGACTCTTCTCCTTGTGTCGTGAACTTTTGGAATCCATCGCGGTGTATTGAGGCCAAGAGCATGAGATGCTCGACAGATATCGGGGCGCAATTCGAGCCTCGATACACTCTTCGATGCTCTTGTACGGACCGGAGATACGCATACGCCGACGGGTAAACCTGTTTTAAACTGCATTCTTCGGTCGGTGTGGCGAGGTGCAGGTCATCCAGGATAAGCAAAGCTGTTTTACCCGGTGGGGGCTCGAACACGTCCGTACGTTCACGTTGCAGCATACGCTCTACGCAGTTGGCCAGTTCCGACACAGCCTCGACATTACCATGAGGTATAGCGAAGAAGAAGGGGGTGACATCGCCACGGTCGAACTGGCGGATCATTGCCGTCTTGACTGGATCCATTGACGGTGCGATGGATAGTGGAGCACCGTCCTCCGCCTCGACGATAGAGCGGTCGGTTGACGAGCTCTCGCCGGTCTCGTTATTCTCCTTTTGGAGCCGCATAGCCATCAGCGTAACGAGTGAAATCTGACGTAAGCGAAGACGTTTAACGGACGCCAGAGTCGCGGCTTCCGTGGCCTTGGAGAGCGCAGGTTTACGTGTCTTGCCACTGTCATTCTCACGGCGTTGTGTCGTGTTGAAGACCCCATTGGCTGCTAGAATGGACCGAATGGCGTCGAATTGACTGAGGAAATTGCGAGCCAGAGTTGTTCGTCGTGAGCTGTGGCCACCGATGAGTAACACGCCTCGTCCTGAACGTAGCGCTTCTCTTAAAGCTGCGTGGACCACGAGACTGGAGGACGTTGGGATGAAGAGAGAGCTGAAGGAGGTCGAGACTGGAGGCGGGAGTGCCAGTGAACCCGTGGAGCTGACGACAGATACGAACCGCAGACCTTGCAGGTCTAAAAGCGTCTCATACAGGTTAACGTGTGGCATACAGCTTATCCATGCAGGTTTGAGATGTCCGAAGTGGCGTAGCAGCAGATCACTTACTTGCCGTTTGATACCGGCCTCCGTACCAGCAGCATAGCCCCACATTAAGCTGTATGTCAACGCCAACTCCACTCGAATTTGGGCAATTGGAATACTCTCATCATATACAGGATAAGTGCTCACTTTGGAGTCGGATAACGCGGACGCCGAGCTAACAAGCGACTGCAGTAATGACACCAGGTTGGTAACTCTTTGCAGCGGTGATAGGTTAATCGTATCGCCTGATCCAGTGTCAAGAGCAGCGCCCAGTTCTTCCAGTAACGACGAGCTAATGAGCCACTTTTCAACCAGGTTAAAGGTGTCCGTACTGGACCAAACCTGTGACTTTGAGACATCACTCTGACGTATTCTCTCTCGCTGGAGCTCAATGTATCGATGGAAATATGCTGTTGACAGCTCCATTCTCGAATCGTCTACACACTTTGAAGTTGCTGCGTGTGTGTCTGTTAAACTGTATCCATTCAAATGCAGGATAGCAGTCACGTGAAGAAAATTCGGAGTGGCGTCGCGTAACTGAAAAACTTCATAAAGGAAGCGTAAATTTGGCGGTAGCGTCATAAATTCGCCGTCCTCAAACGCCAGCAAGGGAGAGACCGAGTCGCTGGAGCTGACAAGTACAGCCAAAAGTCCTTCAAGCCATCGCAGATCCAACGCGTCGTCAAACACGACCCAGACCTGCTGCGGACATTGGAGAAGGGTGTCTGGTTTACTGTCTCTGTTTCCAGTGTAAGCATCTTGAGCTTCACGAATGAATTGGCCCAGAATACTTGGCATGCGACCGTGATCGTCAAGCGACACGCCTCCGTATAGCTGAGAGACTGTCAAGGCCATGGGCAAAACCACGTGGATAGAGATTCTCGGCGATTTCGAGTTCTTCACGGGAGTCGTTAGGGTGTCAGTTAGAGTTAGAGTGTCGTTGTTAGAGGAGAATGATTCGTCTTCACTCGAACGCTGGAGAGAGAGCTCAAACGCCTTTGCTAGCACCTGGTACGACGTCGTCTTCCCCACTCCCGACGGTCCCACCAGAACTGTACTGACGCTAGATGTCAACGCAGTAGCTAGCGACGACACCGAGTCAATCATCGCCTGCCGAGGTATAAAGTGAAGCGCTCGAGCTGCTACGCGTATTGACTCCTGTAGATCAGGACGTATACTGATTCTAGCTTGTAATCCAGTCTCGTTATCCGACGGGAAGGTGCTCTTGACAATAGCTTCCAGATCCTTAAGCTGTGTCTCACCCACACGGACACTGAAATATCTCAGCACAGCTTCGCCAATCAACCGTTTGTGGTCAATGTTCCTCAGTGCTAGCTGGGACGCCGCATCGTTGATGACAGCTTTTAGAGCTGAAAAGCTGAATAAACTCTCATAAACTGATAAACTCCGGATACTGACGTCGAGAGTCGAGCGAGCATGTTCCCACAAGATCAAAAGCTGCTTAGCGAGGTGTCGGGGGTCCGTAAAGCCTCTGCTCATCAGTACTGCTTCGACGATACAGCTTTGATCCCACTGCACAATCGCAAAGTGACTCAAACTCTCCGTCCAAACTCGAATCTCCTCCGCGTCTCTCATCCTCACACTCGACGGGAACACCACAAACATGGCTGTCCCTGGACTAAGCGTGATCGGCGAGCGATGTACTCCAACGATCGAATTCTTGGTCAGTACAGCGTGTTCGATTGCCGCAAGCGTGGTAGCCAACGTCTTGATCAGCGGCGCGTTATCCTGTATATTCAGGTTATGCTGCAACTTCGCACAAAATGTTCCTCCAGCATACAGTGCACCTATTAACAGGCGCGTTGCGTGTGTATACGACGTCAACGTCGCGCCGAAGTGGCGCCGCCCTATAATCGAGCTCACTTGGACGCTCAGCGTCTTTTTCCCGCTCTCCGAAGGCCCCGTCAGCGCGCAAGCTTGAGCATGTCGGACACAGGCAAACAGAGCGAAGAGAGAGCGCAGACAACTCGGCGTCACCACAACGTCGCTGTGTGGACTCGAGTAGTTGAACCCGTACGGGATCTTGAGCGTATTCATCTCGACGTGGCATTCATGACCGACCGTCGTGGCATCATCCATGCGGTACTTGAGTTGGTACTGCCACTCCACTGCCAGGCCCCCAGACGGGACCGAACACGAACTCGACTGCTTTGTAGCCATGTGGCTGGAAAAAGCATCTCGGAACTGAAGCTCTTGCAGACGAAGACACGTCCGTAATGTGATCTCGCGTGGAGAAAGAGTCTGGTTGTGTGGCAGTAGAATGCTGTTCACTTGTGCACTGTATGCTGCGATCTCGTTGGTGGTGCGTTCATCCGACAGCTTCGTGATATCTTTCGTGCCGTTCTCGATGATCGCACAGCGCACGATGCGATCTGCTAGCAAAGTGCTCTTCAGAGAATCATACCAGGTGGCTGTTAGGAGAGGAGGTGGTTAACGATACAAGGGTGTGGTTGACGACGCACCTGAACTGAGAAGCGACTTGTATCAAGTTTTGGAGTTTCATCATCTTCAACGGAGTATCGGGATAGGATTTCGACGGCTTGTTTCGTAGAGCGACGCAGCTGCTCCGCTAGTCGCTTTTCCACTGCAGCGAGCCACTGCTCGACGGGGCCTCGAGCTTTGAGGTTTTTACCCATCGCAATCGTCTCCGCTTCCCCATAAACACGGGACGTTATCTAACGCTAGAGCGGTCAGACATTTGGCCAATAGCAGAGTGAAAGTGCCCAATCAACTCACCTGAAGGATATCTTGAAACCCGTCTCGAGTGCCAAACACGATCCTACCAACGTTCTCGAAGCACTGGTACAGAAACGCCTGGATGCATCCGACGTCGCGACATTTCGACAATAAAGTCGCGAGTTCCAAATCTGAAAGTTGAAAGAGAACTGGGAATACTTGACGTTTGATCTGCAGCAGCAGTGTAAGTAAAATAAATAGCCCCAGAAAATAAATGACTTACCTCGAGGTGTTCCGCCAATATCTTCGCTGCTGCTTCGAATCCCTCCAGAACTTGTACCAGCGACTGTCGATGCTCCGTACTCCCTCCAAACGGTAAACACTGCGGGCGATTGAAGAGTCCAAGCGTCAACGCTCGCCACAAAGTGTCGTGCTTCTGTAGCTGCTTGGCTTGGTCTGGAAACGTCCGCGCAAAGTCAATCGACACGAGACGCTGTGTATAGTCCCATTTGCGCTGACAGATCAGTAGCAACTCGAGCGATTCGTTCGTGTGGTTCAACTGCGACATCATCTTCGGTAGACGCTCCTCGACCACGAGAGAATACGTCGACAACTCCATGACCCGAAGCAGCACTTGACTCTCCTCAATAAGCGACGTGAGCTCGCTACAGTCTCCGATACAGTACGCGTCTCGTCCGTCTCGGTCTTTCCTGGCTTCGATGGGGATATTCTGACTTTTCCACGTGCGTACGAGACTCTGGAAGCTCCCAGCGATCGCAGCTTCAGCTGACGCCTCCTCTGACACATGACGAATAGCTGAGGCGTGTGCGACAACGTTGACGTCCAGTAACTGCTGCATCTGTAGACCCAGACGAGAACCGGTACACGTACTGGTCTCAACCTCCTCGTCTTCTATACATTCCGGAGTCTCGACGATGCTAGGCAGGAGAGAGCACTGCAGTTTGTGCTCCAACTTGCTCCAGTGTCGCTCTACCAGGTGCGGATTGCGGAGATCTCGGATCACGGGCACCAGGCCATGCAGCGTGGCTTGCAGCTTCTCAAGACGCTCCAGTTCGAAGCTACTAGCGACCTGAGTAGCGCATTGGCGGATATTCTCCACCACTAAGTCGACGTGGCTGGCTACGTCGTTCATCTTGTCTAAGTCGACAGAGCGGATCGTGTCGCCACTGCAAGCGCTCAAGTGTCCGTCCGCTTCACAAACAGCCTCCCAGAGTTCCTACGAAGTGTACGATTAACTGGCTACTCTCGTGAGGATAAAAGTCAATACTGGGCGTACACTTTTGAGCTTCAGTTCGGCAGCCAAGTCGTGTAGATCCTCAAACTTTTGACTGGGCGGACGGAGACCAGTGGAGGCCTCTGCAAACACGTGCTGCACGCGCACTAATCGACGAGCTTCGTGCAACATTTGCTCCGCTTCTTGGTGCAACTGAAGCGCATTGTCCTGTGCGTCCTGACACGAGCTGCTCTGAGCTGTCAAGGCGTGGTCACTGGCAGTTGACTGCAGTGTACGAGTAAGCTGAAAAATATAACATTAAAATGTTAGATTATTTCACACTTTTTACAATTACTTTGTTTATTACCTTTGCGAGGTTTTCAGTGAGCAGCGGCGTGTAGCTCTGCAAGTCGTTGTCTCGATTCGTACAGGCCTCCAACACGTGCGACTTTAAGGCGTGAAACTCGGGATCGCACAGCACGAAAGCTTTGACTGTTTCCACTGATGCAGGGAACTTGAGCGTCTCAAGTAGAGCGAAGAACTCGTGCAGAAATTTCAAATCTTGCTCCTTATTGTAAATTTCCTCGTACACTTCCTGTTTAAATGTAAAATTTGAGTTTTAGATTCGCATACTACGAGTGTACATAGCGGGAAGGAGTCCGTACCCGTAGATTCAGGAGATACGTGGTGAAAGCGTCCAGATCCTGCGTCTTGGGCTTCTCAATCTTGCTGCTGGAGACGCTAATATAAAGGAGAAACTGGTCGCATCTTTCACGAGCCAAGCGAGGCAGCAGGTCGCGCATTCCGTAAAGACAGCGAGCAGGAGATGGGAGCAGCTCTGCCTGTAGTTGCTGCATGCTGAAGTGGAGAAACGCTACGTTTGAAGACATCCTGAGCGTCTCCAGGGCGCTGAGCTGCACATTTACAAAATATTCTGGTTAACTTGCAACAAAATTTAACATTACAATACATAAAAAAATTAAACCTGGTTGGTGAAATTGTTGGCCTCGTCTTTCATCTCGTCCAGCGTGTACTCGTTCCGTCGAAAGAGTCGCGCCTTGAGGTCCAAGTTGATGCTTTCGTTCTGCTGTCGAAGCTCCAGTAGCGGAGAATAGGCAGCTGCCAGCTCTTCCGCGCCAAGCAGCGCACTGCGTACAAGTTCTTGGATGTCGTCACGCATTGACAAAATGTGTGTGTTTTTCTCCATCCGCTCCGACAGACGATCAGCCGGACAGCGAGAGCGTTCTTCATCGTCGTTGATACTACTTCCGTCATCTCGAGAAATTACAGACCGGGAGCTCGCAGAAGAACGGAACGTCGAGTGTAAATTCAACGCTCGGATGTCGTCCGCGAAGCTGAGAACGGAGCGAACTTCTGGGCTAGAGAGCAGCGGTGGCACCTCTCGGAAGGCCTCCGTAAAGCCAGTGATGAGGTCTTGCAGTGTCCGCACAAGTACCGTAAGCTCTGGCTTGAAACACACTTGATATCTATGTCGTCCCCGCTTCTCTGAAGTTGCACTGGTACCCACATCGAAAGAGAACAGTGGCTTGGGACCAAGACACGGGATGGACAGCACGTCTTGCTCCACTAGCGATAAATTATTACTTGTCATTTCACAATATGTCGCTGTTGAAACGTCATTTTCTGATGTAAAAATTGAATTTTTGGAAGCCGTAAGTGAAGGAAGAACCAGCAGTTGAGTCAGCGCATTCTTCACTACAAAAAACATTTCGTCGACGCTGAAAGTATCCGCGTTTGCACAATTTTTCCTGCTTAATCCGTCGAAAACCAGCGTTTCCAGTTGGTTCTCCATAGTGGCGACGGAAAGTGTCGATACTGCCGTCTTCTCCGTAAATTTCACGCCTATTTTCCCTTTCCACGCAGCGTGAAGAATCGCTTTGATCTGTTGTCTTGTAAGTGGAGCAAGTGGTTTCGGTTGACTTGGCTCCACGGTTGCTGTTCCTGTAGAGAGACTTGCGCTCTGTCGCACTGTCTGGTGCATTGCTAGAGCGAGGTCGTCGTGGTCCTCTAGCCGAATGATCGTCGCTGCATTGGCTCCTCGAAGGATAAAAGCATGGAACAGGTCGAGACTTCGCTGGACTAGACCAGAGTACGCATCCAGCACTAGAAAATCCACTAAAGTCACAAATTTCGTGAGCTGTTTGCACTTTCGACGCTTGATGGACGCCATCGTCCACCGAATATCTTGCAGCTCGTTTGAACGTCGCGATGGCTTCTCGACACGCTTCGCATGGCCGCGTTCTGGCACTGACGAGAGCGTTAGAGCGTTTCTCGCTTGAGCAGCTTCGGACGCTGAAAGACGAGCTGATCGGAAGTGTTTATGCTGTAAAAACTGCTGGTGTGCTGATGCCAACCCTTGCTCGCACCGCACGTAGCTCTCCAAGATGTGGTAGTTGCTGCTCTTCCGAACGGATAATGCGAACTCGTGGCCTGGAAACCCCGCGTGCAATGGCGCCGTATCGCCCAGAAACAGTCGACAAATCCCGTTCAGAATGGTTTGAAGTCGAGTGACTAGCAAACGGAGCTCCTTTGTGCGAGTTTTTAAAAATTCGACCTGAACAAAGGCAGATATTTTAGAGGTTTAGAAACACCGTTAGAAATGGCTTTTTACTTACGTTCGCAGTCGTGAAGCTCTCTAGTGACGAACTCTCGCCGTTGAAATCCCACATGAGCTGCAGCTCGGATAGACTGCTGAGTTCCTTCCGGATATCGTTCATACCATTTAGCAATACAGGATAAGAGAAATAGCTATCCATAAGCAGATTTTCTTGCGCAGCTTCGTGCTTCTTGTGCTTGACCCACTGCCCCCAGGCCACGAAGACTTTGCGATATCGGAACCTGTAACCGATGCAAATAACTGTCAGCTTAAACTCCGCTGAGGAGTAATTTACTTTTTTTACCTTGAAAATGTCGATAGATTGCGAAGTTTCGTGAAATTTGCCTTTTGAGCTTCCCAGTCGCGCAGCGAGAGGAAAGTCGATTGAAAGTCGTCGCTCTTTAGATGGAACGTGTAGCCAGATTGGCTGATGGTGTAGTAGTCCCAACGAGCGTCCTGCATCTGGCTGATACTACCGCCTCCAAATAAGGCTTCCTGCAATTAATTTAATTGAAATTAAAACTGAATTCAAGAGTGCAATAATTAATTTTGGGCGTACATGAGTGACTGGAACGATGTCGTAAGGATCGTGTGGTAGTCCATGCTCCAAGAAGTGACGAGGGACAGCGTACACAAAAGTATTGTCGCTGTGGTTGCGTGTCGATGCCAGTAATCGGTCACCTACAGTCGTTTTCAGTACTTCTAGCCTTCGATAGTCACACAGAAAATATCAAATATTGCAAACCTCGTGACGATACTGGGCGAGAGTGTAGCGTCGCCTTACTTCGCGTCGTATTTGTAGTTCGTGATCCCACTGACAAGCAACTAGCAAGGGATGCAGAACTTTTATCACGAGTTCGGAATGGCTGGTAACGAGTGCTAGCAGCGGCTGAATGGGGTCTATTCGACCCACTCAACGCTTTTCCTAACGCGAAATTGCTCGAAATTTCGGCAGATTGGTTCGATGTAGTCAGCATATTCGCTCTTTTGGGGCAGGATGAGGGCGTAGACGCCGCTGAAAAGGGCCGGTTACGGTAATTCGATGGCCTCTCTGCAGTTGAGACCACTCCAGGTCTTACCATATCCTCCTTGTGCGATATTGACACCGACTCCGGGTCTCTGATAAATTCTGAATCCTCTTCCAGCTGATTGTTGCTCAAAAGTGTTGCAGCTTCTTGGACGAGTTGCATCCGATGGCGACTCACCTGTCGGCTTGCTGGATTATTTTTATTTTAATACTAAGCACAAATGCATATTTAGAGAGCTTTTGTCGTACCTGCAGTGGCCGACTTTGGTCGCATTGGAGGCTTCATGAACACACCCTTCTCATCACTCGACGACGCTGTTCGAGAAGCTTGTGGGGTTTGCTGCGGAGCTGCTGATCCAGGCCGAGGACTTTGAAGACGCTGTCGAAGCTGGAGTAAATGATGTACAAAAAGATTAAGTGTTAAGGTCGCTGTACACATTTTGACAATTTTGTGGTACCAGCAACGAAGGAGCTTCTTTTAGAGCGTTGATGGCAAAGGCAAGGCCATCCGGTCTTGAAGTTGAAGTTGTTGATGTAGCCAAGTCGTGCACGTGGGGGGGCAACGAATTGCGCGAGGACCCAGCGGTACGAGGCCGGAGCTTTGGAGGGGCACCGAAGCGCAAGTGATCTTGCATTGCAAAATGCTCGCGACGGTTCAAATGACGGCAATTGTGTACAAATACTGGGTCTGCTTATTATTAAAATTTCTTCACTGTTATAGAAAAACGGACAGCAATTTTGCTTTTTACATCAATCAAAACAAAATTTAAATTTAGTTCTTGACGTAATTATTTTAGAGCAGTTTAATCGTCCTTTTAAAAAATAGTTTTAAATCAATATTTTGAAGTATTGCTCAGCCATAATTGGAAGCAGTATTGTCCTAGCACTTCAACATGAGTTGAACCTCTGCAACCCGTCTCTTCATTGGCTGGTGAAGTAAGCTTATCTAATAATTGGCAATTGTGCCACTGATCTCTTGTGATGCCGCAGCGAGAAGCGTGCAAAGTGGTATTAATAAGTGAGTGATTTGTGACCAAACTCTCCTTCAACGCAGAAGCTGCTGTGGTTGTGAGAGGGTTGTTCGCTATGTTGAGCCAGCAGAGCTGCTTGGTGTACTCCAGCAGATACGACAGCGCTAGATAGCCCTGTTTATCGTTAAATATACACAGCAAATTGTCCGACATGTCGAGAGCTGTCAGTGTCTTGTGGAAGGACAAAGCGCCGAGTAAAATCCGACATCCTTGCGGCTGCAAGTCATTGCTGGCAAAGCTGCGATATGCAACAAGGCCCTCAGGGGTTACAACAATAATATCATCATTAGGGAAAGCACACCACTCCCTTGACGTAACAGAGTCGCGATCTGACAGATTGAATCCCGCGAGAATTCCTGCAGACGACGCAAATGATAAAAATGCGATCTGCTACATCAACACGACAGGAGAACCGCACCACAGTCGAATCAACGGCGTGTTGAGCTGCGATACAAACTCTAACAGACAGACCACTCGCTCCGGTGACACGTTGCTTTTGTCCATCGAGAGCGCAATCTGCCTATCCGCGCTTCCTTCTTTTCGCTCACACAGCTCGGCGACGTACGGGCTCAAAGCGCTTGGCAATTCCGTAGCGCTATCTTCTCGATGCTGTGCTTCTTGAGCTTGGAGCTGCTTCTGCATCTGCTTACGAAGTTTCTTGGGGTCCTGCAAAAGAGACCCTTCTCAACCGACACGAATACTTACTTAATACAGGCCACAGCAATGAAAGAGTCAGCAGCAAACGTGCCTTCCCATGTGTCTGGGGTAAAAGCATTCAAAACGTGCTGTTCATTCTTATGGTTAAAACGCTACAGCAGCTAATAGTGACGATACGTCCTTACTTGCCGGTCTTCTTGATCTGGATGGTGAGACCCAGCAGGAACACCACGAGCATCGCCACGAGGTATCCCCACCATTCCTTGGGGATGTCGTACACGTAGTCACCGTCCTCGTCCTTGTGGCGGTAGTCCTTGATAGCCGTAAGCTTGGGGAAGTCTCCAATAAAGTAACCAGCGCCGTTGACTAACACCACAGAGCCGACCAGTGCCGTGGCCACAATGATGGCGAGACGCTCGACCTTGAAGGCGATCAGACCGCAGATAAGACCAAACACAATGGCCATAATGAGCAGACCCGTCGTGGGGTCGTTCGGGTAGATTCTGTAGCCGAACGACGCGTTGACGATGGTGGCCAGGAACACGCCACCAGCCGCACCGATAAGGAAGACGCCTGCATTGTAGACCGTGACCACGAGACAACCCAGAGCGATACCACCAACGAGGAAGGCGATCCAGAAGGCTGTGCGCTCGTACGATCGGCCATCCACAATGTACACGACGATGGCAGAGACGATGTAGCCACCGACGAGGAAGCCGCAGGCGAACATGGTGGGACGAAGCAATTTGTAGCCACACGTGGTCATGGCAACTCCGCCCACAATGGCGATGACAGCGGCAATACCGGGACCGACGTCGATGGAGTCCGAAATGTTGCCGACGATGCCGTCGGTAGAAGACGAGCCGCGAAGAGCAGAACCCGAGTCCGAGTCAAAATCTAGCGCCGTAACCATGAACATGTAGAATGCCAGCATGGGCAACAGCAGCAGCGGCTGCAGCTTAAACGAGGTCATTCTTGCCAAAACTGAAGCGGTAGACGTCTAAGTCGGCAAATCTGGAAATGAGGGAATGCAAGGTGCCATCGACAGTGGACTGTACAGATCAGTCCTGTCCTACGACAGCTGTCAAGTCTTTGGATACATTTCGAGTGGAGTGTCAGTTTTCTTGTGGTTCTATTGGATAATTGAACATTATTTTGTCGGAAAAGAATCTTTCATGGGAGGCAAATGACGTGGATTGGTCAGGAAAAACAAAGTTTAGGGCCACATTTTGTCTGGGCAGAATCCAGAGTTTGCCAAGAATCGTGCGCTTGACTCTCACGTCTCAGACGTTTGTTCTTGCCTCGGCTGACCCATTCATGGGTAAATTCGTTGCCGTAAAGCGGCAGGTATTATTAGTACATGTAAAACAGTACCCAACCTGAGCCGTGACTGTAATATTTCGATATTCCCACATTTGTTGCTGACCACTTCCGTGTGATTACACATAATAATCTTACCGGTATGGTATTTACACTTCAATTTTAAAGATTCCGACTCTCTCCTTCAATGAAGGACCTTCATCTTGCAATCTATTATAGTACAAGCTTTTTACCTTACAACGACCAGAGCGCAGGGCTTGGCCTCGTACGCTCAGTAACTTCAGCCGGTGCTAGGTGCAAATCGCCAGCTTCAATTTCGAACTCACTCAAATTCGTTTCGTTCGTCATGTACGCGTCCCGGTGCTTGCGCCACCCAAATGGGCGTTGGCGCTTGTGACATCCATTTGAATTCCTCAAACTCTCTACAACGATTTCGTATAGTTTCAACGTGCGTGGCGTCCACCTCAGTGTCTGTATGATGTTGTCTAGTGGTATGAAGCACCAGCGGACGCTCCGGTAAAGTCTCGTCACATCCTCCACTGCACCCGAGTGAGATCGCGGCAGCTGAGCATCAGGGCCGAGATGATAAACATTGAGACCGAATATCATCTTGTTCAAGCACCGCAACAGCGTCCGTTCTCCCTCTGGAATGCGCAGATGGTCACTGCAGAGTACCAGCACTAACGTCTCTACTGGAAGCTGCTGCATCTCTGACACGGTTAAGATATCTCCGACATCCGAGTCTTTATTTCCAGGTGCGCAGTAGAATAATGTCGTCTGCAGTAACTGGTGATACAAACTACAGATCGGGTCACCCCATAAGAAAAGTTTACCACTAACGGTGCATATGGTGCGACGGTAGTAGTTGTGTTGTGGGTCTTCATAATGTACCCATCCTTCGGTCCTAGGACTGATTCGAGTTGCTGTTGATGAGGGAGAGACGAGTGCTTTCCAGTGGCAATACTGATCTCGACAGTGTTGGTATTTTATTTGCGTTTCCTCCGTCACGACGGCACCTCCTTGGTCGGCAGGTTGGTATTTGACTATTAAGTGACCTCGGATCCAGAACTCGGGGTCTCCGTCGAGCGCCTCCGAGCTCATAACGACTTCAGAATCCTCTGAAAAAAAATATGGTGACGTGCGACGAATAATCCGCCACAATAGAGGCGACGACTGTGTTGCATTGATACACGCTTGCAAGACAAAATCGCCGAACTCGAATAAAGCCACATGAAGCGGCACAGGCACTGCAGTAGGAGTGTTTGTAAAGCACTCAACACGAGACAGTTCCACGTAGGGCTCCCAATCTTTAGCAAAATGCTGATGAATTGTGCGCAGTGATGGCAGCTGAGGAGAGTCGAACCTCCGTTTAAGCCACGTGGTCAAAGCATCGAGCAAGTTTCGCCAGAATCCGACTAGACGAACGTTCTTGATCAAAGCAAATACAGCACGTACCACTATATCGTGGTCGTTGATTGCCTGGATCCACGTCGTTTGGATTTTATCCATCGCGTCCTGATATTGCACAGGCTGCAACCCATACAAGAAGTCGATTAGCCGCTCGCTGAGATTGTTCCGCATTTCTTTCTTGCTCAACGCCGCCGACGATACCAGCAGCTCCATCCACGTATCCAGCGTCACTTGTCTGACAGCAGCTTTAAGACAACAGTATCGAAGACGATCCCCCATGCCAACCCATTCTGATAATAATAACGTTTCTCTGGCACTCGAGTTGTGCAATAACCGAACCTTGAACGTGTAGACGTACTCGATCACTGGTACCATAGCGATAGCTGACGCTCCGACCAATTCTACATGAAGAACGTTGCTTGTTACTCTAGTATTAGACGTATCCGGTATCTCCATGTCGCTATCAAATAACCTTTTCGGACGCTTAGTATGAAGCCATCGGGTGTGCCAGTTGTTGTTCCTATGCACAGTCTCCTTTCGTCTTCTTTTTTTACCTGTTCCATCCATTTCAATGTCCTGAACCAGCTGCTCATCATCGCTACTACTCGAATATTCGGCGTCAACGTTCATACGTTGATGGGCGGCAGCGAAGCACCTTGTGTACAAGAGAGGCTTCGACAATGTGATCGTCTGAAATGGGCACCGTTTTGTAGCTTCCTTGTGCTCTTTACTAGGGTCTGATGAAGCCAATTGGAGCGTATATCGAGAGAAAATTGCAGTATAGGAGCCGTTTTTGTGTTCTCTGAACCTTTGGAGCTGCAGATGGAGCCAGGGCCAGCGCAGACGCAGAACTTCTTCGTGCAGCGCGAAGATGCAGCCGCCCACGTGCAGCATGACGTCTGGAGGGGCTTGTGAGGCTTCTGGGAGGACTGGCCGTTGCCACGAAGAGCTGGACGATGTGGCTACAGCGGAGAGCGGTGCCTGGAGACCGTCGCGCACCAGCTCCATTGCAAGTCGGCAACTGCAACTTTTTCAACTGGAAGTGTGACTTTCTGTTTTCAATTATTTGGGTGAAATATATTTGAGTAAAAGCTAGCAAAATTTATTGCTTAAAAGTATTTTTTTGCCTACTTCAGTGATTTCCGAGAAATGGCTGCACCATTAACGGCATGGATTATATTTCCTTTCTTTCCCAACAGGATAGCATCGCTCGATTCTTAGTGCAGCAATGTCGACACTGGCGCAGCCATTCCCGGTGCTTTGGAAAGATGTCGCCAGATGTGGCTTTGAAGGGGTTATTGAGATCCAAAGCTCCGACCTGCCTGTGGATGCTCGAGTAACAGGATCCTTAACGAAAAAGTATCCGCTTCAGTGCTGACACCAGAGAATAAATATCGCGGAGTGGTGTCCATCCAACTGTATGGAATTCGTGTTGATAAGCACAAAACGATGGATTCGCTCATTCCCGGACTTCTGGAGGGCTGTCCACGCTTGGTTGCCGCTACGAGACTGGTATCTAGAACTATCCAGGATGTAGAAACGATTGCTCGCTTCCACGTACCGCGGTTGCTAAGCGCTACATACATCAAAACATTAACCGGTAAAACGATTCAGGTCGGATGTAATCCCGCGTACAGCGTTGAAGATGTCAAAATGTCAATTTCCGAGCAGGAAGGCATCCCTCTGGATCAGGGTTTCCTAAAAATATATTGTAATAAGCAATAATTGCCATATTATGCCATACCATTATGTATTTCGAGCCGCACGACTCCCCCGTCAATAACTTATTTCGGTAGATTTAGTCCAGAGTAACATATTTTGTCATTTTGAAATCAAAAATTTACTTATCATAACCCTATTGTATTACTTAGTAACCAATAAGAAAGCGGCCGCTGGAGCTACTCGACAACCAACCGTTCATGCTGCTGCTCTGAGCTGAGGCCAGGCTCATTTGTAAATTCCGTGCTGGCATGGATAATCTTCTCTCCCCAACGCGATCACCAGTTTCTCGCTACACCAGAAAGCAGATCTGCGATGTATTTTTCAAGCCAATCCGTGACGAGAATGACGACTGTATGGGTTTCTATCGATGTCGCTGCGGCGTACAGCGGAAACAGGACGCCAAACGTGGCTACACGAACCTAATCAACCACATTTATAGTCAACATCCTGATTATGAAACTACTCTAGACAGTTTTCAAGGCGGCAACAATGGCACACTCTTGTCGTTCGTAGACAAAAAGAGTGCCAATATATTTGGATGGCTAGACTGGATTGTTGATGATAACTTGCCGCTCTCATTGTGCGAGCCCAGTCTAACGCGACCCTCCACCACCCTCATGCGCATATGTGATGATACCTTGGACCTCAACATGGCAGCTGTTTATCACGAAACGCGAATGTGGTCATTGCTTTCACACGGAATGCGTAAGTAAGTGGTCGGCGTGGTGCAAGACCAAGGGTGTGCTGGCAAAATGTTCCGTTTGTCACCAAATAACGTACTGATCGAGAGGGTACTGGCTTTCAACAGTCAGGAGTCCGCGGTGAATTGCTTTCAAGGAGGTTTTGCGAGACAAGCTTAGGAGCACCGAGGAGACGGACCCAGCTTTATATTTTGCATCCAGCGAGTTTGGTGACAATCCTTAATTACTGAAACAAAAAAAAATTCCGGTAAATTTGCTAACAAATCTTTTCTAGCATTGGATGTAATTCAGTTATTGCTCTTATTGGCGTGTGAGACGAAAGGGTTTATTTAGGTAGGAGGGGGGGGGGGGGTCAACAATGATGATTATATTATTATTATGTATTTACTTGTTGACCTACTTCCGCAAAAGCATATGGATTACTAAAACTGATTACGAAAAAAATGATTTACATATGAGTCGTAAATAGTGGGCATAATACTTGCTGCATCCACCTCTGGGGTGGTTAAAGTCACACAGGAATTGCCTCTAGTTACACACAGTGGTTCTTGTGTAGCAGGAGGGGTCAAAGTCACGTGGGAAGTACCTCTAGTCACACACGGTGTAACTGTTGGCTCTTGCATTGTAGCTGTAGCACATTGTATTGTAGCTAGAGGTGCGCTCTGTTGAGTCGGAGGTTCGTCATCGTCCGAGTTTCACTGTGGAAGTGTTCTTGTTTTTTTTTCATCTCCCGTATCGCTTTTCATCACAGCATCCTTTGGTTCAACAGCATTGGTATTTGACGTAGGCGAAAATGTCAGCGACGATAGCTGTGAAAGCGGGTCTACCCATTCACCTTCTCGACCAACAAATGGTGCAACACCATTCTTGATAATGTCTTCAAATTTCTCCAAGGCGTTCATCATTTCTCCAAATACAAACGTTCCGTTCCTGCTCATAATGTCTGCAATACTCTTTCCACACTCGAGAGCGTGCTTGTACTTCGTCGTCCCATTTAAATCGTGATGGCGCCTTGCTGTCATAGCAGAGTCACGGACTTGGAAGGTTGTGCACGCAACTGTTTTGTCGGGTACGTCTTCTTCTGGCGCAGGTTGATTCAGCTTGCACGACAACCTCCAACGGGGTGCAATGTACCGAATAGGAATTGCCTGTTTTCCACGTAAAAGACGCCAATACATGACGTGCCGGCATGGAAGCAACATCGTCTTCATGAATACACATGAGCAGTGATATCTCTAAAGGCACGCAATAACAGCGACGTACGTTAGGGTTTACACGGGCCAGAACGGGTGACAAACTTACCGTAGTGTCGACATGATAGCATGTACTGGTGTGGCCACCTCCGGTCAGGACAAACAGGCTGGAATGTATTTCCTCCACGCCGTAACTTGTCTTGCGATCCTTAGACGCACAATACTGCTCTTCAACAAGCCGGTACGCATACGGGCTGACTTCGCGCGCTAGCTGTTCAAGCTCGTGATCTGCACCATCATAACGCATCTGGCCCACGCCTGTAATTTTCTTTCCGTACTCCATCTCTGCTACTGCTTGCAAGAACATCAGCGTATCTACGCACTCATCCAGCGCCATCTCCGGCTTCAGAACCTCTTTGATATGACCCCATGATGTTTCAAGCCTACAGACCACCAAACCACCAGGCAAAAACACAGTTAAAGGTGAGTCTAGAACCTATAGCGCAAGAAAATGTACCTATTATTGGTGTGGTTGCCTAGATGTGGAACATCCGAACGTGCGTACAGCGCCCATCGTTCTTTCATCGAATCCCAGTTCTTCATGAAGTACTTCAAAAATGGATGCGTAGGCACAGGTACAGGGTCTTCACGTTTAAGACGAACACCTTCCAGCAAGAAGTATAGATACTTCAGATACTTAACGTACTCATCCGTAGAAACCGCCAGCCGCATCATATCGATAGCATCTTCAACTTGGTCTTTGTCGAAGCTGGACGGGCCTCCATACTCGCTCTTTGCCAGCTCGGTCCGAATATACTTCTTCAAATGGAAGTGACACAGAATCACTTTCACGCCAGAGAACTCCATTTCTAGTAATCCCAATTCACCCATGTCCTTGTCAATCACAATTACCCTGACTTGCTCTCACGAAGAGTTGTTAAACTTGAGCGACCCGATAGCATCTGAAAGACACTCTGCACTTTCGTTCTCCATGAGACTGTGGTGTACGTATTGACCCTAGCATTACGTTAACAACTCATAAGTAAGAATTTGTACATATCAAGTACATGTTGTAGCTGAAGCTACGCAAACAGTAAAAGTGTAACTAGAGGCACATAGGATGTAACGACAGGTACATTTACTTACATGTCCGTACACATCGTTAACCATGAACGAGAAGAGCTTGTAGCGCGATTCGTTGGTGTTATGCGTCGCGTCAATGAGCATCACTTCAGGAAAAGCCTTGAACCAGCGTCGCATTTGTCTCGTCTGCAACGCGATGGTCTGTGCAGTTTTGGATTCGTCGACGTAAACGGTTGCTCGGTTTCCACGACATTCGCAAAGCCCTCGCAAGACAGTCTCCAGCCGTTCTTCAGTAGCCGCACCTCCCCTTCGTCTCTCCTTCATCCTCGCCACATGTTGTGTACATCTCGAAGCACCACATTTTTTCCTACATGGAGTCCAAAACAAGAAAGCTATCAGTCACTTTATATAATTCTGGGTTGAGTTAAGCGCACCCACCTGTCTTCTTTCGCAGGAACTGCATAATTAGCTTCGGCTTAGAACCAGCAGCTTGGAGTTCATCCACGAATGCCAGTATGTCCGGATCCTCCACGCGACGGTTCGACACATGGTTCTCAAATGTAGCGCGAGACACATTGTGGTTGTGTCTGACGTCAAAGTCAGTGACGCGTACCATGAACGTGTCGTGTTCATCGCTCCATACGACAGCAGCCTTAATGTTTGCCTTACAGCCTGTAGTCTTCTCGAAAAACGACCTTCGTATCCCCTTCCCACGGCTCTTGCGCTTCCACCCGTGAGTGCAGACCAACTTAATCCAGAAATTTCCGAACTCCTCAGGGATCAATCGATCCGACGTCTCATCAGTAACTGTGTTAGTCGTGCCGGAATCATCTGGGTCCTTCGCATTAACACTCAGGTTTGCTCGCGCCTTAATTTCTCGATTTCTCTTTTGAACCGACGTGGACGTGCGCTGTGGAAAGATCTGGTGTGTCTCCTCTTGGTAGAGCTCCATGTATTTGCGGAAGGCATCCCAGCTCTCATGCCACTAGACATTAAATGGGGGACAGATCCACGAGACCCCAGGAGGGACTTGCCGCTCGGGTTCACTGTCGCTCATTTCTGATTGGCACACATGAGAAACCACCAGAAATACGCCTCTTAAGCTTTACCCCCCCCCCTCTAAATCTAACATGAAACATGGCATGGCTTTACCCTTCTAGAGGCTGGTCGGTGTGGTCTTCGCTCCTCGGAAATTAGAAGGTTTAAAGGAGGGGGCGGCGTGTGGCTTGAATGTAATTGGCGGCGGGGGAAATTTTTTTTGGGAAAATGAAAAGGGCTCTCAAAAAATATATTGGGGGGGAATGGGGAAA
>NW_003303746.1:2385381-2409253 GCF_000142945.1 Phytophthora infestans T30-4
GGCAGCATTACCGCCAGTCCCAAGGCCAAGTGCAATCTCAAGCACGAGGAGACGTTGACGGAGGCGGTCAACCTCAGGGTCCCGTGTCGGACCCGCAGTCGGAGCACTCGAACGAGAGTGGCTCTCGGGAGGCGCCGAGTACTCGTACTCGTACGAGGGCACCTCCGCCCCTGCTTGACCGGAATGGAGAAGTCCACTTCCACGTGGAGCGGATCCTCCAGGAGCAACGGTGTCGCGGGAAGCGACAGCTCCTCGTGAAGTGGAGGGGTTATGCCCACTCCGAGAACTCGTGGGAGCCGATTGAACGGCTCCTGATTGACTGCCCGAAGGCTGTCGCAATCTGGGAACAGAAGCGGCGGCAGCTTCATAAGTAGTCCGGGGCTTCTTGCCCGAACGGGGTACGGATGATGAATACATACCGTACCCGCGCTCATCGTGAGCGCTAGAAGCCGCGCGCTTCAGGATGTCCCTTGGCAGCATACGCTTGCTGATCAAGTGGGCAAACCTCACACGAAGATCACGCTGGTCCGGGATGTGGGACAGCTGCTGATCTTCATGGAGTTCCCATAACTCCGTGGGAGAGTACTTGAGAGTCTCCACCCACGCCTAAAACATGTCCTCACAAGAACTCCATGTGGGACAGTTCTCGGGCATAACCCAGGGGTATCCCCAAACAGGATAGAGACCACCCCGGGTCTCGGGCTTCTTACGACAAGTCGTGAAGTCCTTAAGGGGAATGCGGTGTGGCGCGAGAAGCACACACCGAGCAGCCTCCACGTTGTCGACGAACAACTGTTCTTTCTGAACAAGGGCTCGTTCATAGATGCCCCTAGAAGTGTGGCCGCCCACAAGGCCACGAGGAGCGACGAGAAGCTCTAAGAAGAGGTCAGCCCCAGAGCTCTCCTCGGGAGGCCAATACCCTCTTGAGTTGATGGCAGCTCCCTGGCTGACGGGTGCCGCCACCGAACCCCCACGCACACGCTGGGCAGCTTGGAAATCCTCCTGCTGCTGGTCGAGGTCATTCGAGACCTCCCGGGGCTCAACAATGGCACCCTCCTCTTCCTCTTCTTCCTCCTTCTCCTCCTCTTCATCCGAGGAGTCGAAGAGACTCTGATAGGAGCGTCGAGTCTCCTTCTCCTCGCGGAGTGGAGACTGAGAGGCAGTACGCTTCTTTGAGGGCTTGGCGCCTTCGGCTTTAGAGGCCTTAGCGCGCGCAAGACCCTCGGCAAGCGAGAGACGTTTGCGAGGACTCCCTTCCTCATCGCCACCGGCTTTGGGTGTGCCCTTAGCCTTAACGGCCGGACTCTCAGAGCGCACAGAGGTCCTGGGACTGTGATCACCGTGATCACTAGCGGACGACTGCACGCTGTCTTCTTTGTGCTCACTGGGCACTGGGCTGTGCCCTCCCACAGAGCCCGCAGGAGCATCATGAGTGCTCTCGGACTCGACATCGTCCTCACTGCTCGAGTTGAACTCATGTTCTACGAACCGAGGGTTCGGACGATTGTCTGAAGACGAGGGCGACGGACTGCGACGCCTGCTTGCGCGCTTGTCCGCAGCCGCGTCACCCGAGGATCCGATCGCCTCGGAGGCCACCTGAGTAGCCTCCTTGAGTGCAGAGCCTTTGCCGTGAGGCTTAGTGCTCTTGGCCTGCGCCTTACCGGCTGCAGCCTTGGAGCGTGTCTTAGCACCGCTCTTAGCAGTGCCACGAGGCATGTTAACGGTCGAAGTGGAGACCTTGACGAAGAGCGCACAGGTTGCTGCTCGAGGCTCTAACTGTAAAGTGAGCCTCCGCCGCGCTCGCGCGGCCGAGTCGATGGTTTTCGACTTTGAGAATGAGAGTTTGTGACGAACATCTCTTCATTCTGATTGGTCGGTAAACCGAACCTAAGTGGGGGAGGATGTAACGGGGTACGTAGCACTAAGTGTACCCTGGTTACATGAAGTGTGACACTTCACACTTCAGGAGTATGACATGTCATACTCCGGGATATTTGGTACAAGGTACCAAGGTCATTCAAAACCAACCATTGGTTTTATGACATTGCATTTCTATAGGTAACTGATAGTTTGTATTAACCTCAAACTTAACCTACCTATAAATATACTCAGTTTACAATCTACCTTATTTAGGTCACTTCGCCCTCTTTAATTAAAGAGGGGACCTGTGAACTGCCGTTCACTGAGAGTTTGTATACTCTCGGAAGATAACTTCCTCTAGCGCAAGGTGCTGTGTGACCCCGTCACAAATAACCAGCCGCCCACAGCCTCGGCCACGCGTCAGGTCACTATCGCGACCACGAGGCCGTTAAAGAAGGCCAAGCGCAAGGACAAGAAGGCCAAGCAGTCCACAGCTCCGTTCACCTCGAAGGAAGTGGCACGGTTCTACTTAGAGGTCGTATTGGACGATGATGGTGAGGCCACCGTCTTCTATCGCTGCCGTTGTGGTGTCCATCGCAAGATGAAGCCCAACACTGGCTACACGAACTTGCTCCAGCACATCTTTGTGTGGCATTCCATTTTCGTGGACAAGGTGACGGCAGCTCTTGGTGAAAAGAACACTCATGTCGGCTTCATCGACGACAAGACGGCCAAGATCTTCGCCTGGATTGACATGGTGCTCACAGCCAACGTTCCATTCAGCTTCTGCGAGTCAAAGGCCGCTGCCGACTACGTGAGCATCGACGCTCTGTCGACCGACAGTCTCGTGAAGTACATGACGCTACTAACTCGTGAGGTCGAGATCGTAATTGCCGATATCCTCTCTAAATCGTTTGGTATCATTTTTGACGGGCGGACCTATCGGTCAAACACTTTGTCGCGATCTTCGCCTCCTTTAACCACGACGGGCAGACTGAAAACGTGCTGCTTGCCAAGGCCCCATTGGTGGATGACGAGGTGGACAACCATACGGACCCTGCACATGAGTCTTTCATAGGGGCTATACTAAAGTTCTTCAACAAGTCAATCGACAACATCGCGTACATCGTTGGTGACAATTGCAGTGTAAGCTGTAAAATTGCTGAGGAACTCGATGTCCCTTTGGTGGGTTGCGCCAGTCACCGCCTCAACCTGGCCGTGAGCCTCATGCTCGCTGAGCATGATCAGCTTCTTGATCATGTCCAGGCCATCATGATAAAGCTAAAGAACTCCCTGATCGCCGCTGCTCATTTGCGGTAAGTCCCCTTTTAACCTTACACTAATCTGCAATTGAATTCTAATATTTTATATTTAAACTTTTTTTTAATGCTTTTGTATTCAGCCGAGTGATCACCTTGCGTCCGGTACTTCGTCTGGCGACTCGCTGGTCATCTGCATTTGCGATGGTCCGCCGCTATATAGAGCTCAAGGAAGTATTGGATAAGATTGATGACGATGAGATAACATCGATGTTGCTCTCCCGTCGTGATGAGAAGGCTCTTGTGGGTGTTCTAGAGAGCCTCAAGAAGTTTGAGTCAGCTTCGAAGCAGCTTCAACAGGCTTATAGTGTGACGCTGCTGGATGTGCGCAACCTGTTCGACGCCTTAATCAAGTTGGCACCAGACGTCAAGAAGTACCTCGCGCCTGACGCATCGATCGTCAAGAGCCCCGCGTACGAGGAAGCTTGCGTCCAGGTTCTTCTTGGCAACGAGGCATCCATCCCAGAGGAATCATCCGACGTGCTTGTCAAGCTCGTGTCTGGTGGTATACGACCCATAGATAAAGAGCCCCCGGCCAAGGCTGCGAGAGAGGATTTCGCAAAGGACACACTTGTGGAGGCACGTCGCCAGCGGGAGAAAGTACCACGCTTCAAAGACCACGTAGCCTGCATCGCGCCGACGTCTAACTTTGTGGAGCGCTTTTTCAGCCAGGCGAAGGCTGTGCTGAGAATATACCGCCAGAGCATGACCCCGCTGCACCTAGAGTCGATTATATTCCTTAAGGTGAGCCGAGCCTACTGGAACGCTGCCACAGTCCGGAAGGTTGTGCGTGGTGAGGCTCCCACCAACTAGACGAGTATCAGCCCACTGTATATTGCATGCAATAGCACCAATAATTTTTGCAGCCGTGGTGCTCCAAGCGCTTAAAGTTATTTTATTGCTGTTTTGCCAGTCTCAATAAAAATAACATTTTCGAACCCCTGCTGGTAAGCATGTGCAATTCTCAGAATGATTCTGTGCTTCGTTGACTTTGTTCACATAAACTGTTGCCCCTGGGAACACAGATCACGCCGTGAAATTGCTTCACGTGGTTGTATTAGAGTTCTTTAGCAGCGTGATCGTTCCTACATTCGCGCTTACGGTCAGGGGTCCTCAAAAATATATTTACTGACAATATATATGTTTTCCATCGAGAAATAATTTACTTTTGGTCTGGCCACAATTTGAAAACTTATTTTTTAATTTAATGTATTCCTACACGAAATTTATTGTCCTTGTCGACAGCCACCAGATTTTCGTTGGCTCTAAGCTGTCTGCAAACTTCTGCCGCCGACTCATACTCACTTTTCAATTCGCAAACAGCCCAAACTACCAACTCTCGCAACCTTCGATATGGCCGACGCTTCCCTGATGCCTTCCCTGCGCTCGAGGAGCAAGTTCTCCCCAAAGCAAATTGGTATGTTCTTCTTCAAGCCCTACCTTACCGAAAACTGAGATCCTACTGGCCTTCAGGTCTGCAAAGCTTGTGGCAAACCTGCAAGCACGCCCACAAGACGGGGTACACCAACTTGGTGTCCCACGCCGGCACCGACCACCCGCGCTACGAGCAGGAGATGGAGGTGGCAAGTGCCACGGAAACGGGTACTCTCCTCCCGTGGGTCCGCCAGAAGGCCTTGACGAGGTACGCCTGGCTGGAATGGGCTGTGAGCGGGAACCTCCCACTTTCATTTGTAGAAATGGAGGCCTCAAGCAGGTTTATATTGGATATAATTCGCCCTCATTTAAAATTTAAAATTCTAATACTTAATGTTAGGTACACCAATTTGCATCCGGCTTCGACCAATCCGCTGCGAGAGAACATGGAGGGTCTCACCAAGGCAGTGGAAGGGCACGTGGGCGACGAGATGTCCGACAAATTTGGGCTGATGCTGGACGGGTGGACGCACTGGTCCGAACACTACCTCGCTGTCCTTGGGAGCGACGAAACCAGGGCCGGACCCAGGTACCCTCTACTATCGCTGGCGCCAATCGTCGTGGATGCAAGCGGGCGGTTTGACGCCGAGACTCACATGGCGGCGCTGGCAGCATTTTTGCTATTTTTCGGTAAGGACCTATCTAAACTGCATATTCTTGGTCGGCGATAACTGCGCGGTAAACATGCGACTTGCGCGCCTCATGGGCGTGACGCTTGTAGGCTGTGCAAGCCACCGTCTGAACCTCGCAGTCCGAGCGCTACTAGACCCGCAAGAACATGACCTCGAACAAGTCCAGTCGCTAATGAAAAAACTGCGGACGATCACACAAGCGGCGAAGTTAGGGTAAATTCTTCACTATTGTCTATTTAAAATTGCTTTTTTCAATTTTGTTTTTAATCGACTGAGGACACCACTCTGGCCCAAGCTGCGTCAGCAAACACGCTGGGGGTCATCGTACGCGATGCTGGCTTGCTTTTTTGAGCTCCGAAAGTTTATAAACGCAGACGATGAAGACCTGGTCGAGCTACTACTGTCATCAGCCGCTAATCGCAGACTCAAAGCGCTGCTGATGGAAATGAGCGACATCGAGTCAATTTTCAAGAAATTGCAGTCGGATGAGTCTAACCTTCTTGGCGCTCGCGATCTGCTGGATGGGCTGCTGGTGAAAAAACAAAGTTTTATTCATTATCTCGGTAAGGCTTTGCTTTTTATTTTATTTTCTGAGGTAACCTAATTTTTTTTATAAAAAGTTAGCTCCAAGAGTGGATATCGTGCACTCTCCAGATTTTAAAGGCAATGTGGTCAAAGTTCTCGGTGGCCATGAGAAGGACCTAACGAGTGCTGAAAAAGAGGCACTGAGACCCTTTCAACGTGCGACCAGCAGGAGCAGCGACCCAGGTATCTATTGATTCAACGAAGAAATCCATAAATATTATTTTGAGCAACCCTGCTTCCAGTATCTCAATACAAGAGGGAGCAGTACTAAATCCGGGACCAAAAGAAACAATTTGATTGCTCTTTTCAAAAACATTTTCTTCAAATAATGAACAAAATGTCAAAATGAGAGTAGTGTCTTTTTTGCCAAAAAGTAGTTTTTCGTCGAAATTGACACTAATACTTTAGAAAACAACTTTGAATATTACCCATCCCGACAAACTTAATTTCACCGTTCTGTGTTGCCTATGAAAAGTTCTTGAGATATGGATACAGGAAAATGAAGACTCTACGTGTGCTGTTCGGTTTCAGGAAGTGCTGGCACATATGTGAGACTGCGACTACTTTCAGAGTTACTGAGATAATCGTCTTTAAAGTTGACCAAACATTTTTTCCTGGTAGTGCGAGTAGTAGTACGGACGGCCCTTTAAGGATTAATTCGAGATTATTTACAAACGCCTTGCTAGTGTATGAGCAGTGTCTGAGCCGCTCCGGTACCTGTCTGCCAATCTGTAGCTATAGCACGCCGGACCTCTGCGGATCTTGATGCACGACGAGAAGGGATGGGCTGTGGGTCCTGCAGAGGGAGGATGATTGTGTGAATACGCCGTTCATCGGTGCTCAAGCCATCTTCTTGGGATTCCGTCAGCTAAAAATATACGGACGACAGGGAGCTGCATGGGTCACCCACAACGATGCGATGATGTATTCGGTCGTGGTTTCGCTCCGGGGGAAATTCAAGGGCGCCGGGAGCCGTACCAGTCACTCGCCAAAGAATACGCCTAGGCTAATTGTTTGTATCTAAAATCCGTGCTTTCTGAACGACTGCGTAGCCGTTTCGGGCATCGAAATCATTAATAGCCGCTTTTTCGTAGTCACCAAACCACCGATTCTGGGATACAGCTACTTTAGCGTTACACGGTTTTAGCGCCTGGGTCGGCGAAACAGTCGTAATTTTACACGTGAGTGTCGGAAGGGGGGGGTCGCTGGTGTATCAGTAACTTTTGTTGTTTGGTGTGGGAAATCGACAGGGCACGTTGATCTGGTGCATACTTGTATGAAGCACCAGTTTGGAAGGCCCCGAGAGAATTCTTTCACGCTTTTTTTTAAGGCACTCGTTATCTAGCCCGACTGGGTGTGAAAGAGTCAGGCTACATTGCCCGACCCAACCCGACGGATGCCCGTCTGACCCCGACTAGATAAAGGTTCAGTTGTGCAATCACAGGAAACGCACTCCAAGTATACGTGTCCAGCGCGTATACACGGATATTAAGACTCTGAATCTGACGAAGAGGGCAAAGCATTCAATGTACTCCGTTCACAGCGGATCCAACTTAGCACTCAAAAACGTTTTTCTAAAGTAAAACGATTGCTAACTTGTTAGGCTTACGCGCACATGCAGAGGTATCGATAGCGCAAATACTGTAGTTCCTTTCTGTTCAGGTAGCTAAGTCCGTCGGCCCCAGCAAACACTTCAAACGCCAGCAAGACATACATCCCGCAGTTAAAACTGTCGACCTGAACGCCTAGATTTCCACGATAGGGAGAGACACGATACTTTCGTGGGGCGAAATTTGGCAGCTGGGTCACTATCTTCTCAGTAAGCGCTCGGACTCCAATCATGTATGTAGAAGCCATTGGGTCGTACACGATTGCCTCTGTGCGCTCCACATCCACCATAATACCACACCAATGGTTCTTGTTGCAGCATACAGGGATCAGAATTTTCTCCGTCGACAAGTTCTTGAACATGTCCGCGAATACCGTCATCGGGACTGAGACAGCACCATGTTCCATTGGACCGATAACATTTGTATCCACAGTTATAATACTGGCTTTGGACTCGAAGAGCGAGGACATAACAAAGCTAATAGTATCGTCACTTAGTTGAGTTTTCCCAATGAGGTCCAGTATTTCCGCCTTAACTCACATTAAGGAAAGTTAGCATGAGCTGAAACGATTTTGTACAACGACAAAATACATACCTTTGATGACAGCAGGGGGATAGCCTTCAGTTTTGCTGGAAGAATGGACTGCTCTGTGACTTGAAACGACTGCGGCATGGTGACATCGAAATCAATACTCTCCGCCCAACTCAGACCTCTCTCGATAAGTTTAATGGATTTTGTAGCTGTGTGCCATTTCTTCATGATACCCACCGTTCGTGTTGAATACAAACCAATCCCAGCAATATCCAGCACCACACCCTGTTCGCGTAGTCCTTTGTATTTTGCTTGCAGTTTTGCGACTTTTCCACTGCATGTTCGAATTTGTTCGGGACGTAAAATTCTCGTTATAGAGTCCGATTGTATAACCAGCTTCGTTGGTGGTAGGCTTGATACGGTTCGAGCTGTAGGCGCCTTAAACTTGAAGCTTGTGTCAACCATCTTGAACTTTGTGAGAACAGCAGCCGCGGATTCGTATGTAGCGTCGATAGATAACACACTTTCAACTGTGGCAAGGCTTAAATTTGCCGCGTAAAGTTCCGAGTCTTCTTTCGCCATATCAACAGCTTTTTTGCGGGCTGCTTTCTTGGCTTTGGGGGTTAGCTTTGGCCTTCCTCGTGACCTCGGAGGACTTGCGATTTCAAACGGCGTGTCCTCTGCAGCTGCCTCTAGGGGCGCGTTTAATGGAATTTCATCGTTAATTAGTAAAGCTCCACAATCTCCACGTGAACTCTCATTGCCTATACAGCTCGATTCAATCGTTTGTGAAGACTCTCCAAGCTCTCCACAATGGCCCGACCGGCCCGACTGACCCGACCGAGCCCGATCATTCACTTTACCTGGGCATTCCATCCTTTCATCCTAGACTCCTGCCGGGGTCTCTTGCTCGTGGCCTGGGACTTAAATTTCCCGGAATAGGTGCAAACAAAGGTCTTTGCGTATTGCACCCACTCGTCAGGAAGTTTTTCCGCCTTTGACTTTGTGCGGTCGATCCGTGCGTTGCGCTCTGCCACAGTCGTATTTGTCCTCACCCTGAAAATCTACAGATAAATTCATAGTGCATGTCAGCCAAAACGTATATACACAGCTATAGAAAACACGTGCCTGGAACGTCTGTGCTTGGTATACGGCCAGATAATCTTCAAACACCTCCCAGGAGGGAAACTCAACCTTCTTAGGCGCCAAGGCGAGTACGCGGACGGAGCTACCACCTTCGCTTGTGCTGCTGGTGGATTCCGGCGGATCGGAGCAGCTCACTGGCTCCAACGGAATATGTGTCGTATTAAGCTCACTCACGACGGGGGAAGGCGCCCAGACGTCAGCAGGAGGCGCATCCGAACGATTACCCTCGCTCTCATCGGACTCCCACTCAGCTGAATGAGTAAGAGGGCGCTTTTGCGCTGCGCGCGTGCGGAGATCCATGCTTGTCGCTCACGCTCTCCCCGTTAACAAATTGTGTGGCTCACGGTGGTATACGATGTATACTGTTGTACGGATGAACCAGCTCGGTAAGAGAAAGGGATGCGTAGGGGAAGGGCAATCCCAGTCGGGCAATATACCCACTCTCTTTTTTTTAATAAAACAACAGATCCGAGACCGTGTATTTGGCATCGCCTTTAAAATTATCGTAGTGATCCAAAACTCTGCCCTCATAGGGCTTCACTTTTCGTGTTTACCCAGCGCCCTTCCTCTTTTTGCGGTCCGACCTCTACACTCTAGTTTATCCCAATGCTGTTTTTTATCCCATCAGGGTTGCGTTTAGCTCTCGGAAAGCGTCTTCTAATAGATAGAAGCTTTATAGGTCATTCTGGGTGGGCCTTCAACTTCTCCAGCAGCTCTATCTTCTCTATCTCGGCTTGTTGCGTACAGCTGTAGGTAGTTGTTGATCTAGGCCGTCAGTTTTGGAAGTGAGATGGCATCGGCCATCTCTCCATTACATCCCTCAGCTTCACCTATCTTAGTGATGGGGCACGCGGCCTCTTTCTTCTTGAATGGCTAGTACGAGCTGCTGCCATCGCAACCAATAGCAGAGAGCTACACCATTATTGACCTATCATTTTACTTCATTTCTCTGCATACAAACTGAATGATATTGCGGCACAACACTCCCACTAAAGATGCTCACGTTCTCCATCATTTCTTCGTCACTTAACGTCTTCTCATTGTCACTCAAGATCCTTCTCGAGGGATGGTTTGTTACCACCTTGGTCCCAGATTTGCCTTGTCGCAGAACCCAAAATCTGATCCAATACTTTATCTTATATCCTAAAGAGACTTACTCTTTGTATTGTTTGTTGCCGATATTGGACTGAGCTCTTCACTCTCTCTTTTTCTTCCGAACTGCACAGGTGCGGGTCCCGACGAAAGCCCTTCGGGGGGGCATCCACAAGCTGCTTGTATCCTTCTTCGGCGACAGCAGACCGGCCTAAGCCACAGCGGCCATTCAGGTCCCGGCCTTTTGGCACCTCAAACGGTCAGCCAAGCGCCCATGATGTGAGCTCTGCAAGTAGAAAGTCCGATCATTCGGCTACTCGTGGGTGTCTAGTCTTAGACCAGTTGTGCCTTTCAGCGGCGGGAATTGAGAGAGTCAGGAGTGAAATTAACCGAAAGTTTGAGTAAAATGTACTCAAGAGCAAGTGGCTAATAGCCTGGACCTGTTCAATTTCCAAACTTAGGGCTAGGTGACCATTAAACTTAAGGTTTTAACTTTAAAACTAGTCTGTAACCAGAACCCTTTCCTTAAGGCCTTCCTTTACTGTAATCCTTTTCCTAAACTTCTTAATAATTCCCTTAAATTGACAAGAACTTGTGTTTACACCAAATGACCGTCAATCTTTTATTTGAGGGACCTAACCTTATTTGAGGCGTAAAACTAAATTTGAGGCTGATGATTAACCCAACTCTTTTATCCCCATCATAGATCTGAGTTTTTCAAACTGTGTTTGGCTTAATGGCTTCGTAAGGGCATCAGCCACCATGTCGTTGGTGCTACAGTAATTCACAATGATACTTTTGTCCTCATGTTTGTCACGGGCATACAGATGCCTGATATCAATGTGCTTGGTAGATGAGTGACTGCAAGGATCCTTAATGATACTTATTGCGGCAGTATTATCACACCAGCATTGGGTGGGTAGTACTTGGCCGTAGCCTAATTCTTTCAATAGTAGCCTCAACCACATCGCCTCTCGAACACCTTCACTGGCGGCTACTATTTCAGATTCTGCTGTATGAATACTAATACAATCTTGCTTAATACTTTTCCAAGAGATGCATGCACCAGCAAGTATTGACACATATCCTGTGATTGACTTCCTTCCTTCAGATGCATTCGCGAAGCTCGCGTCTGTGTATAGCTCTAACTTAGTGGTACTATTTCCATTGTACTCAATGCCATACTTCGACGTTCCTTTCAAGTACTTTAGTACTCGCTGAGCCGCCCTCCAATGGGTCTTATTATAGCAAGATAGATATTTACTAAGCTCTCTTACAGCATTAGCAATATCAGGTCTAGTACCTCGGACAAGATACATCAGTGAACCCACTAAACCTCTGTAATCGAATGGTTGGGCCGCTATCTGTTCTGGGTTCATATCCTTTCCTTTTCTAATATAACACTTTTCGCTTGTGGTGTGGGTTCTGTACTATAGTCTCGCATTTGATACTTTACCAGAAGATCGTTGATGTACTTCTGCTGTGAGATTCTGAGTGTTTTCTTTTGTGAATCTCTTTTGATCTCCATTTTTAGCAGGTAATGCAACTCGCCCAAGTCTTTCATTGTAAACTTTGCAGACAGTTTAGCCTTCAGATCGCTGATCGAGCTCAGATGTGAGCCCGCAATTGTCAGGTCGTCAACATAGACGCATATGATCAGAATGTGTTCAATCCCTTTGATATCCCACCGTTTTAGATACAAGCAATGTTCTTTCTTGCATCTAAAAAATTCTAAGCTGGTAAGAAACTTATTTAGAACGGCATAACAGATTCTGGGTGCCTGTTTTAACCCATACAGGCTTTTCTTCAACCTACATACAAGGTGCCCAGTGCCATGACGAAATCCCAATGGCTGCCTCATATAGATACTTTCGTGTAGGATACCATTTAGAAAGGCTGTAGATACATCCATTTGGTGTAGCTCCAGTCCTAGAATTGTGGCCAATGCCAACAGCACCCGCAAAGACTCATAGCGGGCCACGGGAGCGAATACCTCCTTGTAGTCGATGCCATATAGCTGTGTGTCACCCTGAACAACCAGCCTAGCTCAACAGACCCATCTGCATGGTACTTGACATCAAACAGCCAGTGGCACCCAAGGGCTCTGCGTCCATTAGGTAATGGTACAAGTTCCCATGTATTATTACTCAAAAGGGCATCATATTCTGCTTTGATTGCAGACTCCCACTGTTTAGCGTAAGGACTTAGTCGCGCTTCCTTAATCGATTTCGGAACAGGGATTCTGTCCGGCTTATCTGACGCTACAAGATTTAGCTGGGTCACGTAGTCACTAAGCCTTACGTTGCGTGTTCGCTGCCGTTTTGATCGACGGACGTCACTGGTAGCCTGTCGCTTATCTCCCACTAGTCGGGATGTCGGTGGGTCAGTGACCGGCTCTGAGCTTTCGTCAGCCGGCACTTCACCTGCAACTGTGCCTCTTGGTTGTTTGCCTAGCTGACCGATAGCATGTACCTCTTCGTGATCAATGCTGGAGTTCTCATTGGGAAACGAGCGTCTGATCATAGCCTCTGTACCAGTCAAACTAAACTTCACATCTCTCGCTATAAGATACTTGTTCGCCTTCACATCAAGAAGACGGTACCCTTTGTATTTTGGTGAAAGTCCCAAAAGCTTGCACTCAATTGCCCTATCACCCAGCTTTGGGTCCCTCCTTTTTGATTTAGGAACATGTGCGAAACACTTTGAGCCCAGATCCTAAATGCTAAACCACTGGGTTGTTTCCGATGTAACAGCTCATACGGGGTTTTCATCCCGAGCCTCGCCATAGGTAGTCGGTTTGTAATATCGACAATATAGAGTAGAGCTTCGGGCCACCACTTTGCTGGCATATTGGCCCCTCGAAGTGCACAGCGCACACCAGCCATCATGGTTTGATGTGCTCTTTCAGCACTCCCATTTTCTTCTTGGGATTCGACGTTAGAGCTTTGGAAATCTAGACCGAGTTTAGAACACAGTTTAGAAACCTCACTGTTTAGGAACTCAGTCCCACCGTCTGTCCTAATTCTGCGAACCTTAAATAAGGGAAACTGTACTTCCAACTGTTTTAAGAGGGTCCGGATTTTGCCTCGAACCTCTTTCAAGGATTTTACTGCAAAATACCACTTATAGGCAGTGGCATCATCTACCACTGCAAGGGCATACCGATAACCGAAGGAACCATACAGTCCATTAACCCTCAACCTTCCAGTAGAGTCCATGTGCAGAGTGTGCAATGGCTCTGTTGATTTGTTTCCTATCAAATTCCTGTAGGACATTCTGCGATCCTTCATTGAGGCGCATGTACTACAAAAGAATGACACTTTCTTGAGTTCTGAGTAAGAGAGGTTAGGTAACCCCTTTAGTTTCTGATTGCTCATGCTTCTAATTAGGCGTTCTTTGCCCACATGGCCTAATCTCAGATGCCATTCCTTTAGTATGTCTCCAACTTTGCTTAGTTGAGCATTAAAAGCACTCTTTCTAGCTGGTTTCGCGCTCGGTAAGTAGTAGACTTCGCCTATTGCCACAGCTGCAAACAGCAATTTAAAGTTCTTTCCTAAAAAGAACAGAAAATCACCTGATTTAGACTGTAGGTGTCTATAACCGTGCCGAGCAAGGTAATATGAACTGAGTAAGTTGCTATCACACTGTCGGTCAAACGAAATATCTGTCAATGATATATCACTTAATCTTCCTTTTGGAGTCAAAACGCTAAGTTTTATTGATCCTTTAAGAGAGCTGTGTGAAACAGTTCCATTACCGTAAGTGAACACGGTATTCTGGCCAGGTCGGAGCTTCCCAGTAAACCAGCTTCTGTCTGATGTTATAGCTCGGCCTGCACCAGTGTCGACCACCCACATATCATCGGTTACGGTTAACCGCTTTAACGTTTTTAAGTACGATGCATTTTGTTTACGTACCTCATCTTCGAGTTGGTCCATATCTTGGAGAGCCTCATTTGGGGTCTGGGTTGTGTTATCCATGTCCTCAAAATCCTCATGGAGGGCTGGGTTTAAACTCTCAATGTCGTCCATAGCCTCATCCTCCATGCACTCCTCCAACAGCGTCTTTCCGTCCTTGTTGACGTGCGTCTTGCCGTCCTTCACAACCGCTGTGATCGTGTTGATAGCGGTCGTCCTGCCCTTTTTGGCCTTCTTTGCACCTGGTGCCGTGTTAACGTCGGTGCGGAAGAGGGGTCCACCTGAACAATTGGGGTCCCTGTCGGCAGCCATAGTCGGGCAATTCGCCTTGAAGTGTCCCGTCTGTAGGCAGTAGAAGCACTTGCCACCCTCATTGCCACCCATTTTTCGCTTTTGCCCACCATTAACCCGCACGTTGTTGATGGTGATCGGGTGGGACTTATCCATAAGACCCACTTCTTTCTTGGACTTGTCTCCAAATATCTTGCGCAGTGCGCTCTCGACCTGATCGATATTGAAATCGCCCTTCTTCAGCGAGATCGAAGAGGCCCAGAACTCGCTAGGCAGCTGTGAGAGGACCTCGACACACACCCAGGACTCTGTCACCATTTCCTCATCGAACAGCTTCTTTGTCTTTCTATTGATTTCGTTCTTAGCCTTCTTCAGTTGCGCGAACAGCGACCTTAAGTCGCGCCATGGGCCGCGTGTCAACTTAGCCCAGGCTCTCATCAAGTCGATGAGGCCAGCCGCGTCACCCTGACCGAAATCCTTTTCCAGGAGCCGAATCACTTCGCTGGGGTCCATTGAGGACACCACGTCCGGCAACGTGTTTAGGAAGAAGTCTGGGAGGACTTGGTTGAGGAGGTTCTGAAGGTCTCCTCTTCCTCTCATCCAGTGCATCATGTCCCATCTGATAGAGAGCGCCTCTTGCTCATCCATAGTATTGGTCGGTGATGGCGGCTTGTCCGGACATCCCCGCAGGAAGTCCGCCATGAGCACCTTCGCTTCAGGCTGGCCCTTTTCCAGCTGCTTGCGTTGGTACTGATGGTCGAGTTGATTGACGTGCGTCAAAAGCTTGTCTTTCCACATTGTGTACGACTTGCCCTTAAACTTCTCGAGTCCACCGCCAGACTTAGCATCGGTGGACATCGGAGTACTTGAAATGTTGCGTACAGCTGAAGGTAGTTGTTGATCTAGGCCGTCAGTTTTGGAAGTGAGATGGCATCGGCCATCTCTCCATTACATCCCTCGGCTTCACCTATCTTAGTGATGGGGCACGCGGCCTCTTTCTTCTTGAATGGCTAGGACGAGTTGCTGCCATCGCAACCAATAGCAGAGAGCTACACCATTATTGACCTATCATTTTACTTCATTTCTCTGCATACAAACTGAATGATATTGCGGCACAGCAAAATCGACAGCAAAGTCCCCGCATTAACGTTGTTACGCCAGAAGATGACGACTCCCCTGCGTGGTGGATGCTATCGAGCTGGTACTTGTCAAGCGAGATTGGAGTGCAAGTGCAGACAGTTTGAAAAGTGCCGCTCTACGGAATCAATGTGGGAGAGAGAGACCGAGCGCCAGGATCACGTCACATTAAACCGACTATACGAGGTGGTTGTGGTCGGATCCATGAAGTGAACTGTCCCGGTTATGGCTGTCACTAGATCCAGAGGAAGGATTAGAGCTAGCACCCACATCCTCGAATAAGCGTATGTAATGGGAGTCCGTATTGAGCGGATTCTCAAAGCACAAAACGAAGAGGCATGGATCTTGGGACTAAAGACGTATCTGATGGGGGATGTACGCGGCCTGAGTCGGGAAGACGCCAAATCCTACGGTATCATCGCCACGGGTTATGAAGTGGATCTGAACAAGGATCCGGGGAGATACACCGGTCTACTTGGTACATGGATGGGATCCTAGATCCACTCTGGAAGCGGCTATTCCAGTGAGCAGTACCAAGAGGAGAAACCGAGACCCAAGACGATGGCGATACCAAGTCCAGAAATACTACCGGCAAGCCAGATCCCAGGTGAACGAACGGCTACGAAGTGCGATACAGGATCGAGCGGATCGACACAACGAAGACCCTCGTCCCCCATCAAATCCAAGTTGGATCGCAGGTGTGGCTGTATTTGGATCGGGTGAAAGAAGGGTTCGCCCGCAAACTGGCCCATCTATGGCACGGACCGTTCCGAGTAAGCGAAAAGATAGGGGAATACGCCGTAAAGTTTTAAACGGCAGGCACCGAGTATCGCTAGATCCCTGTGGTATATGTGTCGAAGCTAAAACTGGTCAGAGAATATCCGGACCGGCCTGAGATCCACCTTTCAGTGGATGAGTCCAACCGGGTAGATTTGGACGAGGTTTTCCTACCAGAGGATTGTCGGAACGTGGATCCGGAAGCGGACGAGCTCGAAGTCGAGAAGATCGCCGACATGAGATCAGGAAAACGGACCAGATACGGACGAATTTACCGCGAATTGCTGGTATATTGGCGAGGATATGACGAGCCCAGCTGGGTAGACGAGGCAGACCTGAGCCATGGGGCATTACGCTACAATTTCCGGTGGAATAGTACGAATCGGAATCGGTTCGGCGTGATGCAGTCTCACGAAGAGCAGTAGGAGGGGGGGCCCATGGATTTGAGCTGGTCACATCGGAGGGAAAGGGAAGAAGGAACCACAGGTGGGGTGTGGGTCAGGAGAAGGAGAAGGAGGATCGCTGATGTGAGCTGGTCATTTTAGAGGAGAAGAGACGAAGGGTCCATAAGAAGGGTACCATATGCTCGCGACTGTTCTGGAGAGCACTCTGAACGCTATGCTCTCTTACGCGGTTCAAGCACTCTCTGGTGTTGAAGCCTCGGATGAATCGGCACCGGCACAAGAGAGGGCGTTTGCATCGAAAAGGGTGGACTTCGGTAATAAACGTCGCTTCGATAGCAAGTGTTTCGACTGCAAGACGCCAGGGCGCAACGAGTTCGAGTGCCGAAAGAAGAGGCCGAGAAGGAACAAGAAAAAGTGGCGTAGGCCCAAGCGTCAGATTTCACGCTCACGGCTGCGAGTGCTATGATCAAGGCTGAATGATTCGTCGACTCAGGTGCAAGCGCGCACATGACCATCTTCCGGGACAAATCCGTGTCCGGGAAGGACCTGAAGACGCCAGGCCGCATCGCGATAGCGGATAGCACGACAATCGACGCGGTTGCAACGGGCACCGTCAGTTTAAAGGTGATGGACGGGACGTCTGTCACCCTATCGGTGTTTGGTACACCCCTGAAGTTGAAAGAAGCCTCATCTCGGTATTCAAGCTGGTCAAGAAGAATGTCGCCAGGCAGTTCAGCAAGGACAAATGTGTCGTTCGCTATGGTGACGCACCGGTTATGGAGGCCAGGCTTTAGGGAATCATCTACATTTGAAGACAGTGGGGGATGAGGTGTGCCATGTTGCAACAACTCATAAGGACTGCGGCGACCGCACGCCTGGACCACATCCCATTCAAGCTCTTCGAACAGCAATCGACCATAGCCAAAATAGTGCCTTGCACCGCAGACAAAGGTTAGAGTGACGACGTCTGCACAGACTGCTGCATGAAGAAGAAGGACGACGTCGTGCATCGACACCCGACAAATCTTGCCAATAGAGGCGGTGTTGTTGATTCGGAGCCCGGGGGCGAGGTGGGTCCGATGCAAGCCATGGTACATCTGGAAGATGAATACAAAGAAGCCAGCGCTACGGTACAAACACAGAAAGGATCGCGGACTGGGGACTCGGCATATATTATTTCTGATGAAGTTGAAGATGAAGGCGTAATTCCACTTCAACGTGACGTGAGCGTAAGCAACGCGATCGTGACGTGAACGTAAGCAACGCGATCGTGCCGTATGGCTCAGCACATCCCATGATAACGTGGGCACAAACATGTCACGTCCACGAAACGACAGTTCCTGAGAAGGCAGAAGCGTCGAAGCCGCAAGAGGTGGCTTACCTGGATTCGACCGGTGGCAACCCTGAGAAGTGCGTTACTGGCGAATTCGAGATCGAGCAGTGCGACATCGACATAGCATTCCTGCATGGTAAACCAACGAGAGAATCTACATGGAGTTACCTGAGGGAGTGCAAGAACTTCTTACTTTGGCTGATACTATCGGTGAGGACGACGTTGTGTGTCTACTACTTCAGCGTCTCTACGGACTCAATCAAGCGTCTCGTGTGTGGAACGAGAAAAAACAATCGACAGCCACCTTAAGAGCATAATATTCAGGGCGGCCGACGCCGACCCACGTGTAAACACGAGAGGTGAAGAAGACAACGAGTGTATAGTGTGTCTCTACGTCGACGGCATGCTGATTGCTGAGAAGGACAAGGCTGTCATCGCTTCGGTGAAGGCTGGAATCACAGATAAGTTCAAGATCAACGACCACGAACGTGCACGTTATATTCTACGTATTGAGATCGACTACGACACGGAGTACAAGACTCTACGCGTCAGCCAGCACTCGTATACAGAGTCGATCATCAAGAAGTTCGGGCAAGAAGACACTAAGCCGTGCATCCCTTCACTGGAAGCTGGCGTCCATCTTACCAAGGCTAATCAACCCCAAAGCAAAGACGACACGGCCAAGATGAGCTCCAAGCCGTACCGCTCGCTTGTTCGGTGCCTGATGTACCGGTCGTGTGGTACGCGACTCGACATCTCGATTGCCGTTTGCTCAGTTGAGCCACTTCTTGGAATATCCGGGACAGAAGCACTGGAATGGACGTTGGCATCATGTACGACGACCACCGAGGAACGGAGCTCGTCGCATACTCCGTTGCAGATTAAGCTGGCAACCGCGACGACAGACGCTCCGCAGCCCGCAGAATGCTCATGGTGCGGTGCTCCAGTAGTGTGGCGATCCAGTTTTTAAAAGGCCGTCGCACTTAGTTCAACTGAGGCCGAGTACGTGGCGATCAGTGCCCGCACAAACGAGGTCGTTGGATGCGACTTCTGCTCAAGGACATTGGTTTGGAGCTAGATGGAGGAGCTGTGATCCACAAGGACAGCCAAGGTGCGATGGCACTGGCGAAACACACCGGATATCAAGCTCGCACCAAGCACATCAACATTCGCTACCATTTATTCGCAAGAAAGCTGCGAGTGGTGGAGCTGAGTTGGAGTACGTGGACACCAAGAATCAGCTCGCTGATTAGCTCACGAAGGGCTTATCGACCAAGACGCTGCGCTACTTGTCGGGAGGCAGTAACGTCGGAATCAAGGTCGAGACATCGAATTGAGTGGGGGTATTGTGGTTGCACTTCGCTGTCTACACGTCTGGATGCATACCGCATGGCGACCTGCGCGTGCCAAATGCGTGCTACAGCTGAAGTGACAGGAATACTGCGACCTGACTAGCGGATCATTTGGTATCCTGAATAGTGATCGGTCGCCAACTTCAATGGGGTCGATCCCGGGATCTGCTACGGGGGGGGGGGACAATCGTAAAATGTGGTGTGTACATTGCATACGAGTGTGTCCGTACCACCAATGGTGTGTCCATCCCAGCTTACGGTTTGTATGTATATTTGTAAACAGGTATGTGGGTCTCACCCGAACGTGTCCGTCCTACTTTAGTATGTCCGCCCCATTATACAATGTATACGCGGACTGAACGACAACGATAGGAGAGCACTAGGGGCTGCATGTAGGAGGCAGGAAGAGATACTCAGACTTCTAACTCAATCAATATCACTTTCAGATTTCCATTCATCGGCTCACATCGACAAGCCTCGTTCGCATCGTCCTCCGCTCTCAATTTCAATTTTGTGGCTGCTTAACTTTATATATGAATCAGATAAGCTGGGTCCAATAACAGGAATTGGACAATATATTGAAGATGGAGTGTCGGCGAGAAGCTCTTCACATTCCATATTGTCACAATTACAATATTCTTTTCAAATAATTGCAATATCGATATAAAAATGAGCATCTTTACTGAAGCTGGTATTAATATATCGTGCTGATTGGTAAACAGGTTCGTACATGTACAGCGGGTGTAGGAAGTCAGGACACCCCTAGCGATTTTATGCATTATTGGAGCTCCTGAAGTCAATTTTTCTCCGTCTGAGGCAAGAGTTTGACCGTGAGAAGCGGAATTGCTCGGGAATTACGTCTATGCCATCTGATTGGCATTTTATTGGACTTGTTTGTACCAATCAGCTTTAGAGATAAACCAGCTGCGCAAGAACTGAAGACACCCCTGCCAAGTTTATGGACTTTAATCTAGGATGTTGCACGAATGTTACTTCAACTGAAATAAGGATTTGCCGTGAAGAGCATCGGAAGCACACGATATGACGGCTTTTACGGCACCTAGCGAGGTACAACTGGTCTTAATAGCTGCAGCAATTATTTAATTATTGACATGCGCGCACAGAGGGTTACTACAAAGGCCGGCTCGTCAGAAATCGGGTGTCAATTGTATCTGTCGTCAAATCCATTTCATTTGACTTGATGTTTGTAGTGGAGCATGGATCGTACCCGAATACGAACGAGTGCACACAAATATGTTTGCATCCACCACGAGTTAAGATGAACGCTTTGGTGACCTCATACAGTATCAAGCAAGGAACAACGTCATGTAGCAGTCGAACCTTGCAGAAGCATCAAATTGATTTACTTTACATTTGACGGTGTCGGATGACCTGCAAATCGCACAAGATGTCTTGGTTTTAGTAAGAGCGTTTGGGGGGTGTCTTCAATTTCTGCGCAGGCGTCTTCCATCTAACCTGAATGAGCGTCTCAAGAATTCAAAGAGCCTGTCCAACGCTTACCAGGAGAATAGTCCTATCATTTTAATATTGAGCTGTCCAAGTTTCACCCTAAACGGAGAAGAATTGAATTCAGGAGCTTCAATAATGCATAAAATCGCTAGGGGTGTCCTGACTTCCTACACCCGCTGTACTTGTTTCTACAAGAAGTGTAAGAGTATATCGACCTGCATTGTAAGTGCAGAAGTGCAACACCATGTTATTAAAGTGGATCTACATGCGTTGTGAGCGCACAAAAGCGTAAACAAACCGTGACGTCGGCAAGTAATCCACATCCTCGGCTTTAGTTAACGATGTTGAGCGACCGACGGTCTAAAAGAAGTTCACCTCGTACTATGCTGTTTCTGTTCCAATTACCATACCATAGTAACAAGTGTATCGCTGCACCAGAGCTTCAACTTACACGACGATGAACTGCAAATGACGATCCACGAATACTGATATCACGCGACTTGCTCAGTTAACAACGGAAGAACCCGAAATACTGGTAGCTTTCTGTCCCCAGGGGTCTAAACGGGGGCACTGTTACCAGCGAGGTCACATCTAAGACTGTTCGGGACCCCATTGAAGAAGTGCAATCTACCTTCCTTTAAAAAATGTTGAACAATTCTAGTGGATATTGTGGAGGTCTTGACAATCAATATCGTCCCCTACAATATTAGTTTGAATTACAAAATCAATTTATTTCTTCCAATCCCTTGGTCCGCCACTGATAGATTTGCCAGTCTCTGAGAAATTACGAAACAGAAGAGTAGCAAAGGCTCAAGTTAATCTTCGCAGAAGTGGTTTAGGAAAAAGGAGACCATCGTGATAGGTTTACCGACACTTTTAGACTAAATCGAGTAAAAAATGAGACATATGAGTATTTTAAAAAACAAACCGCAGGTACTTGAATGGTTTAACTATAGAAACTGCGTCCACAGAAAGAATTTTACACTTTTACGTTCAAAATGTGTCTGCCTACAAAGTTCCATCGTGATACTGTAGATCTTCCAATGCATACAAGATGGAACAAATCGTGTAGATATGGATTGCTTCCGGGTATTTTGCTCCAAACCGTAGATACTAAAAAAGCCTCTAGTAAACTAACTTGCGTGTACAGGTCCATACTTTTACAGCTCAGCAAACGTTTTTTTCGAGGTATTCGTCTACAGTACTAACAGTAGGTACTGAAATAGTTCGATTCTGCAGAAACTACCACTCCGCTCCACTTCACTTGTCCCCTTCAACTTTTCAGCTTACTTGTGCTCTAATTAAAGTTAGTTTAACTAAGAGGAGATGGGTAGGTGTCTTGACCACAAACGGGCAGAGCTGGTAGGATTTTTTAGGCGAAAAACGATGATTTTTCACGTTCAATTTCGGTCTGCTCGTACAATATGCATACCACTGAAGCTACATGAATGTCATCTTCATACTAAGTGCAATCAGGGCCTTTGTTGAATAATATTGACAAATCCCGAGGCGCATTTGCATAAGAGGACAACTGAAGTGGAAGCGTTAGTCGAAATTTCACTTTTATTTTTTCAAAACGAACACAAGAAATCGACTGTCCTCCCAGAAAGCAACGCCTCTAGTTTCAACAGCGAAGACCATTGGCCAGCTTCATGTCTTTGACTAAAAAAAAGTAAAACTGTCAGTTCCGACCCCTACAGTTCCGTGTTACACGAGCTTTTAGAGTTTAATTAAAAGGATGTCCTAAATTGTCCCATCGCTCAATACACGGTTATATTTCGCGGCACCCAGGGCTCACCGTGAGCCTCACGCTCTACGTTTTGGCTACGCATGCGCGCACCTGCTCGACTTAGTTGGCCTTCGTGACATCAAATCAGAATTACAAGAGCACATAGGACATTCTAGACCCAACGAGTTCTTCCTCTAAAAGGGCCAGGCATTCTTGACTGTCGGGTGAAAGCTGCCATCTTTGAACGGTACGTTGGCCTTCCCGAACGAATCTGAGTTGAGAGCCCGGCGGGCATCGGTCGACATTTGGTCCCACATGATAAGGTCTTGAAATGAACCGCCATCACCAGTGACATCGAAATCGTGGTTCTTGGGCCAGCTATGCTTGTATCGAATCTTGAGGCTGGTGCCATCTATAACCCATGGAGGACAAGGATTATACTTCTTGTAGCCCCCGTGGGTTGACACAGAGCAACCAAGAATCTTCGCGTCGGGACATCTGGGTTATTGATGAACACAACCGCATGCTCCCAATCGTGGCGGTGGCCCATGCCAGACGACGGGGAATCCTTTGGGAAGTACCAAGAGTACATGATGGCCCAGACATCGTTAATCCACGTCGACCGGCCATATACCTGGGAGCCATGGCCATAGCCACCACAATTCCCCCTGGATTTACCAGTAGTTTTCAGACCACCGCTGGTTTCTCCGTAATAACTCACGGCAGGGTAAGGCTCACACCCCGTTCGAATTTGGACTTGAGGTTTAAACTTGACAGCAGCCTTCTCGGAGATAGTTACCGGTTCAGGTTGGGAAAAGGGCTTCACCGCATCATGGTCAACACGCCTTTCCACCCACGGACCAAGGTCTGGTGTTGGGGTGGGCGTCGGAGCGGGTGTTGGCGGCTCCGTTTGCCGTGGATTTGGTCTCGTTGGGGTTTTCGTCATGCTCTTAGGAATTGCAGTAAACGGAGGTTGGATCAACGAGCTGTAATTAGCGGTCTTCGTGGTTGGCTTCGGAGTTTCAAAAGAACTCTGAGCTTGAGATGCAGCAGGGAAGTCGATTTTGACTCCAAGACAGACCCATAGTAATCTGAAGACAGTCATGCGCGTGTGTTTCTGCTGGGCCTTGAGTAAATTGTGGAATGACAAAACCTGGCGTTTGATCGGAAGTGCTCCAATACTTACTACTAGTAGTATTATCGTAATAACAGTTTATCGGTAGCTGCATACAACATTTTATGTGCAATTAGGT
>NW_003303746.1:2409667-2433309 GCF_000142945.1 Phytophthora infestans T30-4
TCGAGAGCACCCGCTGAAAAGCTCCGATCACGACACTCTGGTCTGAGTCATGCACCGCGTCAGCACGTAGCGGGGATAGCTCGAAAGCTCTCCCAACCGCGTTCTGCGACAACGCAGGTGTGCCATCGTCCTCGCTGTCACTTCCAAACAGCGCGTCGACTGTGTTGGCCGAGAGGGCCACATTGCAATCAATCTGCGACGCTCGCACCATATCTCCATCACCGCTGTCGCCCCCACCGCTCCCCGCTTCACCACCCCCACCGCTCACAGCTTCACCGCCGCCACCGCTCCCAGTTTCACCGCCGCCACCTCTCTCAGCTTCACCGCCCCCACCGCTCTTGCTCTCACCGCCATCTCCACTCTCCTCGCCACTGCTGTTGTCCTCTTCATCCTGAATCAGTCCGGTTGCGATCGCGTGCTCCACCACCGCTCTCTCACCTACCACAAACCAAGTTAGAAATGACGCATAGTAATACTGCAACAGCACAACACACCGTAGAACACAATCTCGCCTTCTGCAGGAACCTCGCTTGACGGCCTGACGTACGCCCAATCGTTTGACAGTCCGGTGGGAGGCTTCGACCGCCACCCCGCGGCCTTGAGCTGGCGCCACAGGTGGCCGAAGTCTACCAGGCGCGGATCCAGGGCGGGCGCTGACACCGACGCTTGAGCCTCAGCTTTGGTCCTTGCGCTCACAAAGACCAGAATTTGCTTACGTCTCAGCCGCCAAAATCTCGAATGGCTGAGAGTTCCCGAAGACTTCTGGCCACTCGTCAAATGATGACAGTTGGAAAGGTGCACTTGAACCCTTTCCCTCGTACTGGCTTTGTGTGTGCAGCAAAAACCTCTCCAGCCTTATATCCGATCGGCCCCAAATTTGATTTGATTTCAGTATCAGGTCGCCGTTTCCGAGCCAACTCCTATATGAAGAAAACACTATGTCGTAAGTTACGACGTACAATTTGGACTATGTCATAACTTATGACGTTGGTAACAGGGGGGTTAAATTCTAAGCTGTCAGTAGTGATAAGAGACTTAGATATCTCAATTCTAGTTGGTTTTACAATATGTGTTATTGCTGTGGAAAAACAAAGATTCAGACGAGCGAGAGCATCTATCCACAAAAATCTGCTTCCAAAAATTCAGAAGCATAGATTCTTTGATTTTAAGTTTGAGCAGGAGGTCTGACAGAGCTGGTGGACGCTCTCTAACTGTACGACTGGTAGATAATTGCGATTCATGTATGACCTTCATATCGCCATTATCTTAAGCCGCAGGCGGGGCTCTTTGATCTAGTTAAGACCGAGTAGTAGTGTGTGCCACCTCGGAATGTGTTCCTCTTAAAATGTAAATTTGTGCATTCCAAATTCTATATTGCAATAGTGCCAGATTTTTTGTCCTAAGCTGCCCTAAATATCATAAAAAGAACAGTTATCTCACCTCCTCGGTGGATCGGGGCGTCTACACGAATACCGTCTGCACCCTGGTTTTAAGCATATTAACAAAATTTATATTTAGGACATTTAGGAGAACTTTAGGACATAAATTGCCATAGCAATAGAGGACAGCTCCCCAGGTCAGTAGCGTTAGTACTGACATCAGTAAAAGCAACAATGCCGAATAAGGAAACATGTTACAGGTAAAAAAACTTGAGCTTATAATATATACGGTACATTCCCCGCGAAGTGAAGCGAGACAGCAAGTGATATGGCTCGCTTTGCACAACACAATCTTCGATTAGGTTTCCAATTATGTATCGCTTCACTAATTGTAAAGTATTGGTTAAGTATAATACGGTTGGACGATTATTGTCGCTACCTGGTTAACCTATGCTATTGATTGCACACATTGTGGAGATTGAAAGCTATAACTACAATGAACACCAGACCACATAACTACTGACACTGTCTCCGAGGTAGTGGATATATTATTGAAATGGCCGTTAAACCAATAAAAATGTCTGGCAGAGTAAAATGACCTTGAAGCGTACGTATTTGAAGTGCAACCTATGACTGGTTTGCGAAGGACAGATCACGCGTTTGTGATGAGATTGGTGTGTGCGATGACCTACGTGAAATTTAAGTAGTATTATTACCGGTGGTTTGAAACCCTCGATGTTTTATGGAGTTTTGTTATCAGTGGAGGCCGTGCCATATCGATCATTTTTTATTCATCCACTAATATTTAAATATAGAGCGGTTTTAGAAGGGGCCGGTGGCATTTATATCTGCTATAGCAACAGTAACTATTGTAAGTTTTAAGTTCGAATAAAAAAATCGGGTCCGCAACACCCAACGTTTTAACACTGTACACGTTAATGTATATAAAATATATCAAACTAATAGGAAGGTAAAAAAGTATCATCCAGGTGAAATGCTCCCAACACCTCTAATCCCAGCGAAACGATGCAACCTTTTTTAGTCACCTCCACACAATTCGCCAAATCCGATAACCACCAGAAAACGTTTTGTAATATTGAAAACAGGTACTGCCTGCGCTGAATCCCTGCTGCTTCATATTATTACGTGCGAGCTGACCATGTCGAGCGCCATTGTGTTCCAATATTGATTTGTTGCGTACGCATTGACCATGTTCACGGCGGATGAAGCTCGTAATATATACGAAAGGAAGCCCCCTGCGTCTTTTTAGAGCTATAGATTTTGAAGACAGTAAATATACTTATATCAGCGATAACTACTGACGGGGCCTGCATGTGTATTGAAAGGAAATGATTTGCAACATACTACAGGTGTGTGAAAATTAAAATGCTGGATAAATATTATCTCGGATTCGACAAAAAATAATAATTTAGCTATTGTAATCCATTGGAACCAATTTCTTATAGGGCTTTCGTGGGCATAGGGTCAACCCATGTGGCCCAATCAGCTCGAAAAGAGCAAATACGATTAAATATGTACCGCAATATACAATTTAGACCTTTTCGCGATAGGAACGACGTCGTTAAACGCTTCAATTTTGACCTCAACTAAATTCCAAAGCATTGGGAAAAACGAAATTGCTCGAAATTGATAATTCATTTTTAAATCCTAATGTATTGTTCTAATTATTTAATTTCGAGCACCTTGGCTCTGGGAAATACCTTGTTATAATATTGCAGATTTTTGCTAAAATTGAATTGTACTTATTAAACAAAAGTTAGGGGAAAAATCAGCTTGGTTTCGAATATTTCTTCGGGTGCGGGATGCCGCTTGTATGAGTGCATGTCATGACCATCATTTTGGTCGATGTGGACCGTGTTACAAGCGACACTGTCTTCCGATATGAAATGATTGCAACCTTGATGGAGCTAGAGGATTCTGGCTTAGGAATTTTGTCCTCCGTTCAAATCGTAGGGTGTATTTCGCCATGTACAATACGGTACTAATCGAGAGAAAATTTAGTATTCAATAATAATGTACTGAGCTAATACCACCATATTGAGAATACGCTCAGCAAGCTGGGCCAATAGCAATTCTTGTCGCTTTCGGTTGGACCCACTTGTCTTGGCTGTGCATGCTGCAATAGCCTGCGGTTTCTTTCTCGATCTCCATGAAGCAATCATTGTCTCTCTCGGCTGCTTCGGGTCATCCATTTATTGGTTGTCTATCCCAACCAAAATATTAAATCTTACCCGAAATGCGATGTGACTTGAAACTCAATACACATCAAACAGTATGATGGTCGTGAAACGCAGCAACACGAGTGTAATGGGTCCATTGCATAAGAGGGTAGCACACAATTGGCCGAGTGTATGGGGCGCCAGACCCATTATTTGCGAATTGGACGATGACATGTATTTGAGTGACCAGGGCTGTGGCATTGGTCCAAGGATAAAGTCAGAATTGACGTTTCCTTAAACCTAAGCCTCACTCGTCCTTTTGCGAGCTTCCTCAACACTAAAATTTAAGCAAGTTACGGAGTAAAACACTGGCCCGTTAGACCTGGTAGCTCTTCGAAGTCATTCTAATGGTCCGGCTCGACATGAGTCAAGACCTCGAACACACTTATTTTTCATTATCGCACCCGGATCGAGTGAGTGAGAAGTTCTCCACCGCCTCGCGGCGGTTTCCAGAGAAGCTGTCGTCACGTTGCTACCGCGCTCAGGGACGCCTGACGAGCCGCCCATTGCGACACAGAAATTCATGGAACGTGAGCTCGCCGTTACGAATCGGGGAGTGTCAACTCCCTCGCGTACCTCCAAAATTGATCACGTGAAAGTAGAGACATCCGCGCACTCCGGTGTCGATGAAGTTTGACTTCTGCTGAAGAGTTGATTTTGAGAGATTAATATCGTGACTGCGTTGAGATTTATCGAGGCGCCTTCCGCGAAGGTCGACCTCCTCCTCTTGCCACTGTGTGGAAAGGCCAATGAATGGGCCCTCGGCAAGGTGGTTGTCGACCCCAACGCCTTCTCCACTCTGGATATGATCTCCGGCTCGCGTTCGAGCCGCTTTCAGATGAATCTTGTACTCGAGCAGACCAGTTCGCCCTTCGGTACGGCATGATGTACATGGGTGACTACATCCGAAAGACACGACACATCGCGTCGTGTATCGTTTCCACGCCCATTGATATGGCCCCCAAGGTCCATGTGCTCGTGTTAGGCTTACGTGAAAGCATGATGCGCTACTGCCCTACAAGACCTGATCTATCTACACTTGAAGAGGAGTTAGCCCTCTCATTGCATAAGGCCTACGTGGTGGCGGTGTCATACGCCCGCGCGCTGTCCGTTGAATCTCGAAAATCTGCGTCCGGGCCCATGGAAATCGGCGCTATCGACGCGACGAACAATCGTCAACACCATGGAACATATCGGAACGATCGCTCTCGCTGTTGCCGGAAGGTCGGTCATGCTCGGCAGAGTGCCGCGCTAACGCCAGTGCTTTCGCATGTCGATGCATAACCCGTGCGCTCTGATCAGCCAAACAACGGTCAGGTCCAGTAGGTGCGGGACGCCCTACTGGCTGGAATGAAGGTTTCGGTCCCCTGGTGGCAAATCAACCTCTAACCCTACTGTTCTGCACGCACACTGCATCTGCTATGTGAAATGGGATTATTTTTGCAACGGGCCCCAGTGCAAGTCTGGTGCGACAGCAGCGGGGGCATAAGCATTTGTGGTGTAGGGATTTTCAGATTCGACCATACGCCAACCTACTTTAGATCAAGAATCGGCTCGGTCTGATAACCCAGAGCTTAGAAACAAAGGATCACGGTAAGTACTCGGCGATCTGTCCGGATATGCTATCCGGATAGCCGCTGAGCTCAACGGTCGCCTGAACCCAGCTGAAGGGTCGGTAGAGATCCGAAACGACTACATTTCACTAGATATTTGTAAAAGAAGCATAGGATTAAATAGGAGGAGCCGAAAGGGCTCCCAGAAGATAACAGAGCAGAATTTTCCTAGTCCTAGACACGTGTACACTTTTCCGGTGAGTCCCTGCATAGGGCTGGATTATGCCTGCCGTCAATACTCGAGAGGCATAGCTTGTAGGGTATTGATTGGTAGCGCCAAGAGATTAGGTCGGTCCGGGTAGGACAAAGTCTCGCTACGCGCGAAAGAAAGTCCCGCATACTCAGCGGGCCGGTACGTCGGATAGCCCGGGTGCCGTAACACTTCTAGCCGAGCAGCCTCTGCGCTCGGTGACCTGTAAAAGCGCTCGCGCGCCGTCGTCCATCCTTTGGTGGAGGGCACAGGTTTGTGAACGAGCTCAGCCGAACCAAACTCGGCGGAGCCTCGGAAGTGATCTGACTTGGTTAGTCGGAACCGAGTGGAAGCGAGCCACTCGTCTGTCCCGGAAGGGCCGGACCACGAGGGGACCACCTGTTACGTAATTGCGCTGGTATTCTGGACAGTAGCAGAAAGCGAATAAATCTTGTTACTTCCCTTACTACCGCGACCGCAACTACGGTTTCTTCTTGAGTATGCTTCTCTCTCAAAAGCAAAAGGCAAACTGTGGCCAGATCTCTTGAGTCCTTACAGCTAAACTTTCTGTCCTTAGTCTTCGACCACCTTTCTCCTTCTGGGACTGTACGTGCTGTGCTTACTAAGTCGTACAGCTCACCCAATATCCTAACACCACCCTCTGCGCAAGCCATACAGCCGCCGACCTAACTCGGCGATTCGTTGTGGTTTGTGTAAGGAATCCACATCGGACGGTATTTGTATGTTCTACTACACCACAACTGGTGCCGCGACCCGGGAACAGGAGTGTGTGCTTGTTTTTAATAGGTGCCAGCTAACCAAGTTAAGAGGAAAAGAAGAGAAAGGGAAGAGTGAAGATGGTCAAGGGATCAGCAACTCCGAGCGACGGAAGCCCAGCGACGGCTGGAGGATCGCCTCTCCCGGCGGATCAACGACTCATCGCCATGACGATGGAGGTGGGACGATCCGTCCAGTTTGACGAGAATGGCCAAGGCCAGGAGAGCGAGAACGGATATGCAAGTGAAGGAGAGTATGAAGAGAAGGCCGAGACCGCTGAGCTCGGAGAAACGAAGACTACCGCCGAGCTACTTGGCGAGGTGGAAGAGTTGACGCTGCAGGTGGGACGCATGGGAGCCCCACGTCCTGTCGAGCGCAACTTATCCGCCGAGCTCAACGAAGGTGCGGACGATGAAGAAGAACATGGCGTTGCTCAAGGGGACCGCCCGCCCCTTATTCCGAAAGCGACGAGGAACGCCGATACGCCGAGCGCCAATAAAGTGTTGGCTCGACTCGGCGAGGAGATGAGAACGAGATCGGAATGGATGATGATGTTCGCGCCTGTGGCGATGGCGCAGGCGAAGTGGCCGATGTTGGGTCCCGAGTTAGCTCAACCGGTGCGTGCAGCCAACATCAATCAGCTGGTGGGAGAAACTATGTTGCTGCTGAAGGCGATGGGCTATCGGTGCAACAGCCGACCAAACAGCCTCATCCTGTCCGACTGGAGTCTGACCCGTGGCGGAGCTGAGCTCTGGCAATGGAAGAAGAAGATGAGAGTGGTGTTTGGATTGGAGAAGGCGTCTGGTGGAACGAAGAAGGTGTACAGCCGAGTAGCCGAGTTCAAAACACTCGGCGAAGACCCAAGCAAAATTCCTTTGCCGAAGACCCCGGAGACGAAGAGACGTGAAGGGTTTCGCGCTACGAAAGAGACGTCGTACTTCGAAGACTCCCACATGCTGACGCCAATGAAGCTAAACCCGACTCAGCGAGCGCCAAGTCGTGGACAGCGGAATGTTGGTCGTTACCGTGAATTGTATCACGTTGCAGACGAGGCTGAGGCTTACGAGGAGGATGAGGAAGGCGAAGACGCCTTCGACGTGAGAGGAAACCGTGAAGAAACCGTGAAGGACTACATCCGAAACTTGAGCTTTGACGCGGCTGAAGAAGACTCGACTCAGTACCTAGAAGTCCGAACCCACGCCTCACTCGACAAAATCGCCGAGCTCGAAGGGAAGCGCTACCGTTCTGACGCTTCGCTCCAGTGGCTCAAGCGTTTCATCTACGAGATGAAGAGCACCAGGATGCCCCAAAGAGCCTGGTGCGAACCTTTCTCGCTATGATTGGGACGCGCGGCGAAGCGTTGGTATAGGCAGCTGCCGAAGAAGACTCAGCGACGTTGGAAACTACTCAGCGAGGCGTTCCTGGATTATTATTGCTCACAGTTCGACCAATCCGCCCGCACTCGTTACTACTCGGCGAGACGTAACGTCAACGAGCCGATCTGCGACTTCCTGATGTGACTCAATGGGTATGCTCGGACAGCCAAGATCCAGTACGAGAAAGGTGGCGCCGACGCAGCTGACCATGTCGAGCACTTCTTGCTGCATTGTGGTGATGACGATGTGATGGATCTGATATACCCCTTGCAGTTGGAAGACATCAGTAAGGTGGAACAGATAATCAATCGTCGGATCCTCGGTGAAAGCGCAAGAAGCAACGCGACCGGACTCGTGATCGCACGAGGCCGATTCGATAAGCGGAAGGATCAAAGCCGTCGCGATGAACGCCGAGATGGACGTCGAGATGAGAAGCGCAGTCGCAAGGAAGAGAACCGCGACCGCCGAGTCACTGTTGTTGACGCTGACCCTGACGGGGAAGAACTCCTCGATCAGAGCCCGCCGACTCGGTACAACTCCGAAGACGAATGGGGTGATGAGGACCAGTCTGGAGGACACGACTCAGCGGAAGACGACGACTACATAGACGTTGGCGTTTCCAATGATAAGGGAAGTACACTGGACCGCCGAGAAAACGCGCCGGGAGACCAGAATGGCTCAAATCGAAGTTGGGGAAGCTCAGCGAACCGACCTCCGCGACCGTACAACCAACGAGAACAGTCGAACCGTGGTGATGGATCACGCGCAAACTCACAGCGTGGACCTTGAGCAGCTTGTGGAAGAACGGGGCACTCGGCTCACTACTGTCGGCGACGCTGCAAATTCTGCAGACAAGTCCATGAAGGCGGTCAGTGCGAGCTGTTTCGTCAATATGAGAAGCTGGCTGCGTTCGTGAAAAAGTCTGTCGACAAGTCGCAAGTGCCAGAAGACCTGCAAAACATTTATACGCCATGTGATTTAAACTCGGCGGCCCGCCAACACTGACTGGGTTGGAATATGCCGGGCTGCCACAGTCAGCTGAACCTGCAGCTGAGGCGAACTTCTTGTTTGCCTTCGTAGGCGAAGCAGGACGGCCCGAGGGAAGAAGCGGGGATGGCAATTGGATGTGTGAAATCGACGGAATTGAACGTGAGCTCGGTGAGTTAGATGATAACCACCGAGCGATTGCAAGTGTAACTCGGCAGTCAGACCAGGCTGTGCATCGTACCGGAATCATGAAGCTGCTTCTGGGAGAACGGCTGGGATGGTGGTCAGCACAGACGTTTGATCGCCGAGCTAGAATGAGAGCTCTCGTATTGGATGCAGTGAGCGACCGAAGGACCAAGATATTATTGGATACCGGAGCAAATGTCTCGGCGATTAGTGAATACTTCGCGAGGAAACTGCGTCTCAAGAGAGTGGCCAGCCGAGATAAGCGAATCGACATACAAGGAATAAGTAAAGACAGAATGGTGACAACGTCGCGAGCAGTTGTGAAGGTGACGCTCGGCTGGGAAGTGACATACGAGTTTGAAGTATGGATAATGCCTCATCATGCCGGAGTCGATTTGATTCTCGGCACCGACCTTATGATCCCAGCTGGGATCCGTCTGGATCTGTAGAACTCGGCTGTCAAGCTACCTGATGAGATGGTGATCCCACTCATCCGATCAAGTAATGCGCCGACCAAGACCGAGCTCGGACCAAATATCCCATGTGGGCCACCAGACGGGTTAACAATCGGAAGTCGAATTACCGCTGAGTTCAAATTGCCCAGGCGGCAACCCAGTGAGTCGACGCATGACTTGTGGGTGAGACGGACGAAGGGTTGGATTCCAACGGTTGTTTTTAATCGCCGAGGAAGACCAACCCATGTCCTAATTACGAACGTACGACCGACGTCAGTCTGGTGCCCACCTCACTTTTATGTGATAAAATGGCAACCACACGGAGTACTGGCCAATGAGGGATATGTCCGTGTGAGCTCGGCGAAATGCCGTGACTGGCAGATATTGGCATATGAGTCAGCGATGGACAAAGATTTGCTGCAGAAAGAACAACGACCGTACGAGGACTAGTTGTCACACCAGCCGCCAGCTGTGGAAAGACGTAAAAAACCAATTCCGACGGCGGTGAAAAAACGACCCCCTCCAGTGGAAAAGGGACCCGAATTAACATGCGCCGAACGCTGGAAAAGGATCGAAGCTGATACAGAAGCCGACGAAGACGAGAGGCGTCGCGGTAACGCCGACGTCATATCGACTTCAGAGGTGAGAAGGGTGACCCGGCTGTAAACTCAGCGTTCAAGCTGGAAGACGTCCGAGCGGATCGTACGCCGGTGCTATACGATGGCCACGATGTCTTCAATCATCTGCCCAAGTTTGAAGACGATGGCGCTATTTCTGACGTCAGCACGAACTCAGTGGTTGGAGGAACAAGTGCAGTAAGGGCCAAGAAAGACGTGTCGGCAACTGAAGACTCAGCTATAACGGAAGGAGACCCTGAAGAACGCTCGGAACACGCCCTACGTGACGCCCAGCCCGTTGTTGACAACCGAACCAAGTTTGGAGTCATTAGACCAAGTATTGTGGGCGAGGTGAACTCAGCTGTGAGCACCCTGGCCACTATAAGTGCTGGGATTACCCATGTGATGACGGCGAGCTCTGCGCTCGGAGAACCAGCCGCAAGAAATGACTTGGGAGCTGTTCTGGTGTGCCATGGGGCGACCGACTACGCGAAGGACGAGTGTGGCCGCGTGGATGTCTGTCCTGCCATCGTAGCAGACTCAGCGGTACAGCGCCCCAGCGTGACGACTGCAAATTCCAAGCTGGAGGTGTTACTTTCGTCAGATGTTGAGGCTAACAGTGAAGGACTGAGCTGGACGGTGAATACAAGTAACCACAGTGACGAAGGTGAGGCACGAGCCAAGTATGGAGTCGATGGTTTAAGTTCTGCAGCCGTGGCGAACTCAGATGGGTACGCCAAAGGCCTGCATTATCCAGTCGGCGGCGGTGGACTCGGCGTCAGAAGATCTAAACACTGAGAGTGTTTCGGACGTGGCCACAGCATGTCGTCAGGATGTCAGCTATACCGAAGACGCGTTTGCACGCACGGAAGTTAGCTCTGCCGTCACAACCAACTCAGCGGATGAGCACTCCGACGCGACCAAGGACTATGATAGTCGGGGGGTATCACTACCTGAAGGAATTAAACCGAACATCGACCCAGCTACGGCAGACTCAGCATTGAAGACTATGGAGGTTGAAACCGGTTCGGAGTGGTTAGGCAGCATGACGATGACACCATTTACCTCGGAGATAAGTTTGAACACGCAGGAGTCAGATCGACCTTCGCAGTGAACTCAGCGAATATGGGCCCTGACGCAGACGACAACTATGATTTACGTGAGGTATCACTGTTGGAAGGTACTATAACTGAAGTTGGAGTAACGAACTCAGCGGCGACGGTGTTCGACCCCGGCGGAATTGACTACGGTTAAGGACAAGCTGAAGATGATGAGTGCAACTCGACGAGAGACCCAGCGGAAACTCTAAGACAACCTTACTTGGCTATCGCCACGACCGAAGACGAGCAAGAGGATGATGTTGACGATGGTAAGACCGACATCTTTGAGCGTAGTGGGACAGATCTGGAGTTGACGGACTACGCTCACGAGCTGGCTTTCCTTCCCGACCTCACTGAAGTTGAGCCTACAGAACTCGACTATGGCGCTCCAAACGTCAAGTCGAGGTTGGTGGCAGAGCTGCAAAAGCACGAAGGAATAATAATTTCAAGTGGTAATGCCCTGCCGCCTCCAGCAAACGGAGCATTGTGCGACATCGACGTTCAAGGACACGCACCCATTAAGCAGAGAGCTCGGCGGATACCTCTCCGCCACTTGAGCAAACTGTACGAGTTGTTGAAGGGGCTGCTTCGAGCTGGGTTGATATCATTCTCAAGCAGCCCTTGCCAGTGGTGATAGTGCTCAAGAAAAATGGTGTGTATATTCGGCTATGCATTGACTATAAACTATTTAATGCGATTACGACGCCGATGGAATACGCTATGCCACTAGTCGATGACCTGCTTACCGAATTGGAGAGTTACTTGTGGTTTTGCTCGCTTGATGCTGCGAGCGGATCCTGGGCAGTCTTGATGCCACGCCGAGCTCGGCAGATCTCAGCGCTCGTCCGTGCACTTGGACACTTTGAATGGTTACGCATGCCGTTTGGATTGAAGAATGCGCCCATGATTTACCAACGACTGATCGACAATGCTCTATGGGGATACGTTCAACCAAAGGGAGGATGACAGCTGCTTGCTGAACGAATGGCTATTGCTGAAGCCGAGTCGGGAACTCGGCGAGTCGAGCTCGGCTGAGTCAGCGATTCAACGCAGGGTCAGCTGACGAAGTTTGAAGCGGACCACCAATCACAAACTGACTGCGATCCGGTCCAAGAACTGTTAAACGGACCGGACGGCGACATGTTCGCTAATGGAGACCAGACCAGTCTTCCTTGATTCCGGTGCTCAAGCGGAGGTCGTTTGTCGATGATATCTGTTTTGGAGGGGAGACGTTTGACGCCTGCTTGGAGACACACGACCGATTACTAGCCCGGTTCACAGAATGTCGAATTAGCATCTGTTTTACCAAGAGTATCTTCGTCCAACCCAAGGCTGACTTCCTGTCGCACGAGATTACGCCGAGTGGCATACGCGCTGATGCGAAGAAGATAGCCGCAATCGCCGAGCTCTCCTTCCCGAAATAAAAGAAAGGGATGCAAACTTTTCTCGGTGCACTTAACTATCACGGCCGATTCATTCAGAACTTGGCTGTTTATGGAGCGGTACTCTATCAGCTAAAGGACACGGACTTTGGTCCTGGGCTGACTTGGCGTCAGCAAAAGCGTCATTCGCCGAGCTCAAAAGACTGGTAGCAGAAGCTCCAGTTCTGCGGCATTTCGACTCGGCGAAAGAAGTCCACATAATGTTGTACGCCAATGACTGGGCACTGAGCAGTCCATTGATGCAACCGCACGACGACAAGCTGCACCCAGTTCGCTTCTGCGGACGCGTACTAAAGGAGAATGAACTCGGCTATCATCCCGCTGAGAAAGAAGTAGTCGTGCTGTTACAATTGCTGAAAGTGTGCTACACTTTCATGGCGGGGAAGACTCTAAAAGTCTACACCCGTTTCTCCACGCTGGAGTGGGTGTTTAAGTCAAATTCGCTGTACGGCCGCGCCGTCCGTTTCGCAGTTATGCTGTCGCCCTACGATTTGAAGGTGAAGCGAGTACGTGAACGAGATGTAGACTTCGCCCAGTAGCTCCAGGCGTCGATAACCCCGTTTATCGGACTCGACAATTTCTTGAAGCACCTTGCTCCTCCCTCCAAGAACTCGGCGACAGTTCGAAAGGACCCAGAGCTGCTATACGCCCGAATACCAGCTGACGTTGCGAGATGCGTGCTGTTATTTGATGGCTCAGCGAAGACAGCTAAATACGGCGGGTATGGAAGTTGTTCATGGATACTGTGGCGCCTTCCGAATTGGGACATTGAGATTGCTGCGAGTGCGTACCTGTCGTCCACCACAGTCAACATCGCCGAGTATACCGGCATGAACAATGAAGTCTTGGCGGCGATTGATCGAGGGATAAGCGATCTGATTATCGTGGGTGACTTCCGGCTTGCAATCCAGCAATCCATGGGGGTGATAGCATGCAAGAAGGAAACGTTGCAAGTGGAGCTAGCTCGACACAAGGATCTCACGAAGCAACTCAAGTCGGTCCGGTATCGACACATAGCGCGACACTATAACGCAGCGGCTGATTCTCTCGCTACAGAAGCACTTGAAGTTAAAGCTGGACGAGTAATTCTCGGGACGGATAAGAAAGCAGAACTGAGAATGATTAACCGAGTAGCCGAAGAACTGTACGCCACAGACAACCCAGCGGAAAACCCGATTGTCACGGCAGTCACTCGTAGCCGAGTACGCCGAGATCACTTTGAGGACGAGCTGGATGAAGACGCGGCTAGAGCAAGAGGAGGAAGTCAGGATCACGAAGCCATATCAACAAATCCTGGAGAATCTGCGTTTGAAAGCAGTGGAGATGAATTCGAACAAGTCAGCAGGGCGTCGACTCGGCGGACTAACCACACGACCCCGAATGTCGAAACAGGGTCGCAAAAGGAGTCATCCCAGACAGCTCAGAATGCCAACGACATTGATACAGTGACAGTACAGACTGAGCGGAGACGACGAATCGCAAAGGCACAAGATGAAGAACTCAAATGGGCCGATCTAAAGGCGAACCTGAGAGGTGAATTTGAGGACCTTACACACCGTCGAGCTCAGAATTCCGGCAAAGTCGCAGAAGACTTTGTACTCAGCGCAGACAGCCTGTTATACCGCCGAGATGAAGCTCGCCGACTGGACGAACTCGGCGAACCGAATTTCTCATTGAGATTGGTGATTCCGTCAACTATGGTCGACGAGATACTTCATAGCTGTCACAACTCGATCGAAGCAGGGCATCAAGGCATCGTCAGAGCTTATCACCGAGTCAAGGCCGACTACTACTGGATTGGTCTTTACGCCGACGTGGTGAAATATGTTAGGGCCTGCGAGGACTGCAATACCAGTAAGAGCAAGCCGCAGTTGAGAGGTTACTCGCCGGGAAATGTGGTGTCAGACCATTCATTTCAAGTCGTGTCAATGGATTTCGTGATTCCCCTTCCTCGAACTCAGCGGGGCAATACTGCACTGCTGCTGTTCCAGGACCACTTCACGGGGTTCGTTATCGCTAAGGCTATGAATGACACCGGGGCACTCGAAGTGGCCAAGGTATTTGAGGAATGCGTCTTCAGGCAGTTCGGGGCTCCGTCTCTGATACGGCACGACCGAGATCCAAGGTTTATGAGTGAAGTATTCCAAAAGTTCTCCGAGATGATGCAGTCGAGATCAAGAGCTACGCTGAGTTACCGACCACAAGCCAACGGTCAACAAGAGAGGTCAGTCAAGACAATGGTTCAGACTATACGGGTCTACGTGGAAGACCCACTTCAAGCCGACTGGGATGACATCGCCGAGAAGATGGTACACGCTATCAACAACTCAAGAGACTCGACTCGGCGAGAAACCCCTTTCTATCTGGTACATGGTTGGGACGCCAAGTCTACACCCAAGGCTATGACGAGCTCAATACGACGTGGACAGGGACGGCCAGTCAACTCGGCGGACGCAGTCGAATGGCGCCGAGAAGTGAACAGACAACGAGAAGTGGCCCTTCGATTAGCAGCTGAGTTCCAAGTGCGAGAGAAAGCACGACGGGCTCGAGAGCACAACGAAGCACTGAGCAAGAAGGAGAAAAGATCCATCCCCAACACAGCAGATGACGAAGATGGAGTTGCAGAACCAGGCGATGAATCCACCGAATCCTTGTTCAAAGAAGGAGATCAAGTCTGGTTGTTTATGGAGCGAGTCAAGTCGGGCCTGACCAAGAAGTTAGCCCACCGATGGCATGGACCATTCAGGGTGAAGAAGAAGGTGCAAGAATTCGCCTATGAATTGGATTTACCCAACAAGAGTGGATATAGGTTCTAACCAGTGGTCCATGTATCACATCTGAAGGCAGTCACCAAACTCGGCGGAAGACCAAAGACGAAGCTAATCGCCGACCTCGAAGAGACTCAGCGATTTGACTTTGACGAAGAATTACTGCCTGAAGATAGCTGGGAGCCAGACACGTACGAACCAGTATGAAGCCGAAGCAGTTCTCGACGATGAGCTACCATTATTCACGAGTACGTCCCGGTCACAACGGAAGTTTAAGGTTAAGTGGGTCGGCTACGATGAGTCTACTTGGGAACCACTGTCGAATTTGTTATGTGGAGGTCTCCTGTTTGACTATCTACGAGAGAAGAAGCGTAACAACCGTCTGCAAATGGTGCAAGTTGCAGATGAGGATTAACAGTTATTGCACCAAATGTTACACCAACTCAGCAAACGACACAGGCCGAGTTGAGATGGAATGCTACTGTGTCGAAATTACATTTAGTGAATAATTACGAAATGAAGTCCTGAACGATACTTACGGGACGCCCAGTCAAAAAAAGAAAATTAAAAAGTTGGCGATCCGGACTCCAAGTGAGTTGAGCCCGACGGAGACAACTGGGAAGAGCTCAGCGGACTCGACGATTGGAGGTGTGGCGTTGTAACAGACGTCGCCCCTTGGGAAACTGCGGAAGGAGATGCAACATCCGCAGCCGTGGCAAGAAGTATCATCGCCGAGCTAGCCAACGATACTGACGCCGAACCAGGTGGAAGAAGAACAGGTGCCTCAGAACCCGACTCGGCTGAAGTGGGTTGAGGCGGATTTGTTCCACTGGGGAGTGGAGTGCCGAACAGAGACATACTCGGAGATGCGCATCAGAGATTGGGAGAACCCAACCCGTCGTCCGCCGAGTCGGCATCAGACGCACTCTCGTCATCCGAGCCGAGTTCACCGATTGAAGACCCAGCGAAGATGTGGATACCTTGACGATTCCGCGCGGCGGAGCAGCCTGAGCGTATGCAGGAGGCGCTTGTTCGGCAAGATCGAAGTCTTCTTCAATCGCGTCGTCAACAACCTGAGGATCCATACCGCGCGGAGCGAAAACCAAGAAGTTCACGTTCCGAGCGCGGAAGCATGTGCTATACGGGTGAACCGCCGGGTCAGTTAGCTACCAAGCTCGCCGGGGTCGGCTAGATCCACATCGTAAGCACATTGAGCCCAGTCCCTCCCGGATGGAACCCACGAAAGGCTAGCGGGAGAGTAATGGGACGGACGGATTGAAATAAACCTTAGCGTCGACAAGAGGAGCAGGTTCATCGCCGAGCTTCTGAGTGACCGCCGAGTAAAGCTGGTCGTAGACAGCGAAAACCAAGGATCGTAGGGTATCACTACGACGTTTGCGCTCGCGCTTGTACACCAGCCACAGATCATCCACCTCAGCAAGCCGAGCGGGCGTGGCAGCCAGGTTGACGTCAGATGGAGACCTATCAACACACTTGACTCGACGATCCAATGACGACGCTCATAGAGAGCTACAAAATAACGGGTCATTTGGCCATCTGTCTTGATGGGCCTCCCCGCCGGGTCCAAAGGACTGTCGCCACGAAGCTTCACCCACATATCTCCCAGAACTTGCATCAAAGCTCGAGGTCGTGTCTGAGAAGCCAAGCACCGCCGAGCTTCCTCCAGTATCGACAGAGCAAAGAAGAAAGGAAGCTCAGGGAGCATCCGCCGAAGACGCTGACAAGGATGGCTCGGATCAAAAACAGCCATGAAAGCTCGAATGCCGTCAAGAGAAGACGGCGTAGGTGGCACACGACGCTTGCCTCCTACGAGCTCCAGCTGCACCTCTCCGCTTAGTGTATCCAATAACGCATTCCAACAACGTGAGCCGAAATACATAAATGGTACCTCGCGGAGTTGAGCCATGTGAAGAGTCAAGCGACAATCCTTGGAAACTGCTTGCGAGGCCCGGGTCCGTAACGTAGCCAGCGGGAGTGTAAGAGCGCTGGGCAGAGTGACCGAAGCCGGACATGATGCAGTCGAACTCGGCTGGGAGGGAACCAACACTACCGGGAGCATACTGTACGAAGGAGCAGCCGGGATGGATTGGGCAGGAGCCGGATCAAGGGTTGACGGAGGCTGCCGATGCTTGTGGTGCAGGTGCTTCTTGTGATGCTTCTTGTTCTTCTTGTGCTTCTTGGACCGCTTCGACATGTGACCGGTAGGACTCGACGAGGCACGACGTTTGCGACGCTGCTGCTTCCCCGAAGCCGACGCAGAGGTAGAAGTCGTCCCGTCACCAGAATCCATCGATGAATGTCGCGAGGGGTGGCGATTACTCGGCGGCAAGGACTCATCACTCATCTCATCGTCAGAGCCGAAGATTGTCGCATGAAGGCTTCTCGCTTTGGCAGAACGACGAGCATCTTCGGCCGCTGAGTCAGAACCTGAAGGACTACCCGCCGAGTTCTCGGATAAAGATATGGGATCCAAGAGCGACCCAGCGGCAGGATTCGTCGAGCCGGCGGACGGTGCAGAACCGTCACCAGGCCCTAAAACCTCGTCGTCAGATGCGTCAAGGTCCTCAAGCAGCTGAGCAGTCACAGTGCGGGCGGTCGCAGCAGATCTCCGGATGGGGCGCCCAGACGGGGACGTCAACACGGCCGAGCTCGCAGGGAGAGACGGCCTGAGGACACTCACGGCCGGAGTCACTAGGTCAGTCGGCGTAGTGGATACGCTCAGACCCCGAGAAGGAGAGACGTGAGAGAGTCGGCCAGATGACGACTGGGAGCGCCCAACTATCGTTGAAACGACGCTGAGCGGTGCGCTTGACTTGGGCAACCCAGCGGAGATGGGCGAAGTCGAGCCTGGGGCACAAACGCTTGTAGCCAGGACAGGTAGCGAAGCCACGACATCGGAAGAAGATACCGGCGGTGGGTGAGTAACCGCGACTGACGAAGTCGACAGAGGACCGGAAGACGAAGAACCCGCCGAAGTCGTCGAATCAATCGCAGGAACGGTGTCGGCGGGCGGCTCAGGCAACTCAAACTCGAATTCAGCTTCGCTCGAAGCGTCATCGTCGTCTTCAGAGCGAGCAGAGACAGCGGGCTGTGTAGCAGAACTCAACCGAAGGTGGCGAACCTTCTTCCGCCGAGTCCGACGACGGGACTTTTCAGAGCGGGGCCTTCCTCCATCGGAGGAAGGAAGAACTTGAGCGCAAAAGAGCACTGATAGCCTCGTGTCCATCCTCCCCGGGAAGTGGACAAGCGTACGGCTGAGGTGGATGCGGCGCCGGTGGACGATGACGAGGACCCGCAGCAGTGGGAGACTTGAGGTTGGCATAGCGTCGAAGCCGCTGAGTCGAAGTCAAGCTCGCCAAAGGAGTACGATGAAGCTGGGCGAGGGTCGGCTCGGGTTGGCTCGTAGCTGCCGCTGAGCTGACAGGAGCCGCAGCCGAGTCTGCCGATGAAGTCACAGAAGAAGTCTGACTAGCTGGGGGACCCAAACTAGGACCAACAGTGGAACTCGCCACTGGAGCATCTCGACGAGGAGGACAATCAACTCCAACCGCCGAGTTTCACCGGCCGGAATGTGAAGAACCTCAGGGAAGCGAGACTCCAAGACACGACACAGCCGGGCGTTAAGGAGAAGGTCGGACGGATCAAGTCCAGGAACCTGCAAGCCACTGCCAGCAGCAGCCGCCATGTGAGGGTCGTGCATCGGAATAATGCCATTCCAACGGATGAGCCGCTTCTGCCGCAAGATCACAGCCCGCTGCTCAGCGATCACCGACTGAGCGTGCCGCAAAGGTTGAGTGCCGGTGGAGCTGTACAACCGCACCGATTCCTGCAGCTGCTCGAAATGCTTGGAAGCGATGCCCTGAAGAGTGACGAACGTCGCAATCCTCTCGGAAATGGATCAAAGAAGGACGTCGATCTCGGCGTCTCGATCTAAGCCTTGCTGATGATGGAGCTGGGCCTGACCCAACGCAGCGTCAACCTTGCTCTGCTCAGCTGCGATAGCCCGAGCAAGTTTTGCCTCACTCAGAGCTACAGCCTTTCGCAGTGAAGCAAGAAGATTAGCAGACTGCGTGGCAGCAGCCTCCAATCAGGACACCTGCTGTCGCGCCAATGAGAGCTGAGTGGACAAGGCGACGTTGCTGAGAGCAAGAGAGTCCAGTCGCCGAGCCAGTGCGCGGTTCTCCTCCTGAACAGCTTGGTTGTCGGCTCGGAGATCGCCAATGATCTGGGGATAATCAAGAGCGGCGTAGTTGCCTTTCAAGATATCCAACAGTTCCCCCGCGGAAGCAGCATGCAAGATCGATCGCCGCTGCGCGGGATCGGAAGGCTTCACGGAACGAGTAAATCCGTAGGCCATGAGCCTCGCCAAGAAGGTCAATTCTTCTTGGCGCTCGTACCCCTGCTCGTTAACCGGGGCCATGAGGAAGTCAAGACTCACTGGAGCAGCCGAGCTTGACTGACTGGTGGCGCCCGAAGTGGTGTCGCCCGGCAAGCTCGGTGGACCAGGAGGGCGCACGCGAGAAGACCCCGCCGACTCCGCGTCAGACTCATGGGAAGTTGTCAGGTCGACCAACCCAGCTTCATGCCGGTCGCTGACTCCACGAGTACCGACGGGTCGAAGAATCGACTCAGCTGGCACGCCTTCACCTCGACGAGGAGTTGGATGAGAATGATGGTGCCGCGAGTTGTGCTGGAGTAACATGCGAGGAGTAAGGAGCTGCCAAGGGAGTGACAGCGGAAGCATCAAACGTACCGAAGAAGGTTGATGAAGAGTCTCGAGACGTCATCAGCCGAGTACTGGGCGAACGGGGCTGATTCAACTGCAGGATTCAGACACTCTCCAGCTCGACTCGTATCATAGCCGGAGCAGTTGTGGTGTAGGGATTTTCAGATTCGACCATACGCCAACCTACTTTAGATCAAGAATCGGCTCGGTCTGATAACCCAGAGCTTAGAAACAAAGGATCACGGTAAGTACTCGGCGATCTGTCCGGATATGCTATCCGGATAGCCGCTGAGCTCAACGGTCGCCTGAACCCAGCTGAAGGGTCGGTAGAGATCCGAAACGACTACATTTCACTAGATATTTGTAAAAGAAGCATAGGATTAAATAGGAGGAGCCGAAAGGGCTCCCAGAAGATAACAGAGCAGAATTTTCCTAGTCCAAGACACGTGTACACTTTTCCGGTAAGTCCCTGCATAGGGCTGGATTATGCCTGCCGTCAATACTCGAGAGGCGTAGCTTGTAGGGTATTGATTGGTAGCGCCAAGAGATTAGGTCGGTCCGGGTAGGACAAAGTCTCGCTACGCGCGAAAGAAAGTCCCGCATACTCAGCGGGCCGGTACGTCGCATAGCCCGGGTGCCGTAACACTTCTAGCTGAGCAGCCTCTGCGCTTGGTGACCTGTAAAAGCGCTCGCGCGCCGTCGTCCATCCTTTGGTGGAGGGCACAGGGTTGTGAGCGAGCTCAGCCGAACCAAACTCGGCGGAGCCTCGGAAGTGATCTGACTTGGTTAGTCGGAACCGAGTGGAAGCGAGCCACTCGTCTGTCCCGGAAGGGCCGGACCGCGAGGGGACCACCCTCTGCGCAGGTCATACAACCGCCGACCTAACTCGGCGATTCGTTGTGGTTTGTGTAAGGAATCCACATCTGACGTTATTTGTGTGTTCTACTACACCACACATTGCACTCCCCCCCTGGAATTTTCAAAGCAAATAAGCACATTTAAATGCGCTTTCTATTCAAGAGGGATCTCGTTAAATGGGTGGTAAAAAAATAGCATATTGCACAACTACAGAGACGACGGCAGACATTTTGACAAAGGTGCTTCCATACAAACCAATTGGCTAAGCTAAGGGCGAAGCTCGGTGTTCGAGATCTAAATTTACCCCCTATTACTTAGTGGGTGTGCTGAGCCGCTTAGCGAAAGGTATTCCCAAATGAGAGAGTATCCTTTCTAAAGTGATTTTATCTAACATTATCAAGTACGAAAGGACGAAAGGACGATGGTGTGATCTGTTTACGATGACGCTAGTCCACAAATAAATGTATAGCCGCCTCAGACGCACTGCGGAGACGCTCTCACTTCAAAATTTGCCTCAAACTGATCACACCGTCTATGAATATAAGAATATTAGACACACTTTGTGAGACTATTCACAGTCCTTAAGGCTAACAATTGTAGCCCAGCCGCTTCTCGCGCGGACACAACTCGACGTACGCTTCTTCTCCGTCGTATCTAGTGGGACGTCGCTGTCGCTCACATAGTAAGCATTTTAGCCGTCGTTCAGCTCCATCCTCACGCGAAATCTTCACCGTTGTTTAACTTCTTGTTTGTTAAGTGGCTAAACAACATATATAAGCAGAGAGACAATTAACAATAATGTAATGAGCGAAGAGTATTCGTGCTCATCTTAATGTTGAACGGCTGAACGGCTGTGTGGATTTGTCGCTGCCACATTTGGACCTTGGTTGAATATTTAACCGTCAACCACAGCTAAAAGCGACCTTCAGGGGCCATCGCGCCCAGATCAACTCAAAAGTATTTCGTTTGCCATGACAACATGTCAAGGCATTCATCTAGATTTGCATCGTTTGAGAAAAACGAAGCTATATTGGCGATGGGAATAGTCCGAGCTTTTGTGAATATTGCGCTTCAGCCTAAAACACGCATTTTACGTCCTGTTTTGGCTCGTACCCTGATATCGATAGATGAAAACTTCTTTCCCTTATGATCTGAGGTGACTAGGTGCATGCCGGTACTGAATTTGACGAAGTCAATCTGAGCCTTCACTGCTATGTGCGTGTCCGAGAATTTGCCAGAATACATACTCCACCGCGGCTGCTGTTTTTAGATACTTCATATGTGAACATTGCGCCTTACTGAGCACGTCGCAGCGCCATCTCAGCAGCCACGGTCGGTACGGCTCTGACAATCCGGACAAAATCAAAAACCAAGAAGGCACGAGCAAGGACTGATAATCGGGGCAGTCACTGCGACAAGTGCAACAGGTCGTTCAAGAAATGCATCACATTACATCAGAACAACCATAGCCGTCAGCCAAAGAAGTTCAAAACCTCGAGCCGGGATGGGGCTCTAACCTTTGGATGTGAGGCTAGCGGCTGAAAGGAGGTGACGATGAAGAAAGCGACGAAGAAGTTGATGCGGAGAGTGAAGCGAGTACCGACGCAGAGCGTGAAGAGGAAGGCGAGGACGAAAGTAAGAATGGAATTGAGGAAGAAAGCGAAATGGAAAACGGGGAGGAAGATAGCGACGAGGGAAGCGAGTAAGAGCTGTAGTAGGAGAACACAAGTACATGCCAGTGTATTTGCTTTGCATTTGCATTTATGCAGGTAATTATAAGCGCTACAAACTTTAACAAATCGCAAGCGATTCAGACGGTCAGCATAAGTGATCTAGACTATCAGCGACAGTGATCCAGATTGTCATCGTAAGCGATCCGTACTGTCATCGTAAGCTATCCAGAGCTGTGATTGATATTTTAATTGCGGATGAACATCGAGCAATCGAAGTCTACTAATGCGACTATGGTAGTGGGTATCTGGGTATCTGGTATATATCTACATACGGGCATACCAGGTACATAATTATTGCATCTCGGTGCTGTATAAGTGATGCTAATAATACTAATCGCGACATTATAGGAAAACCAACAGGATTGTTTTTTAATATATATTTATATATGTCCCTAATACATTCGTCAGCACTGTCGTGTATGTTAACGCCTATACACGCTAGTATTTAGTGCTCTAGACAACTGCTAGGGCTGGACCGTTCAGTATTGGGCGACCTCGGTTAGGCTCATTTGCTGCCACTGTCTCTGCAATTTGGGCCTCTAACGTGTGTTGCTTGTCACGGCGGCTTTGATTAGACAGCTTCCATGTTCTAGGCTGGTCGCTCCCGAAGCGAACGTACGGAGCAAATAGAAGATGTACAGAGTATCCATTCATAAAAAGAAAATTTAAATTGCGCAGACAGGTGCGCGAGGTCATGCATACTGGTAAAATATTCCTCAGGGTTTTTATCCCTCTCCATTCTAGTCCCACTCTAGTCCCATTTGCATGGCAACCTCCACCTCAGACCTAGTTTTTTTCTTTGACCTCACGTAAATCTTTGGCGTTGCTTTAGATATTACCAGCACGAAATCGTCGGACCCATCAATAGCTGGAGTCTCGACGAGAAACTTCTATCGTCGCAATTATGTTACTAGGCGCCTAAGTCTGTCGCTAGCTATGGCGCTCTCTTGAAAGTCTATACCCGACCCACTCTCCATGGGACAGCACAACATTAGCTGGCCAAGCAGAGATCCCATTAGCATGCCTTTGTGTAAAGTGTAAGTGTGCTTGAGTTTAGCATTGAAAGTTTCAACCGGAATGTTGGTCGTCTACTACCTACTGGAGTACTAAAGCACTGCCACTTCACGAATTTCGCGGCTCAGCCCCCTACTGATGGAAATAGTTTCCGGAAGCC